>NC_092148.1:25170299-25342799 GCF_045791955.1 Oncorhynchus clarkii lewisi
GGGGGATGAGGAGGAAGGGAGAGAGGGTGGACCGCCAGGGGTGGGGGCTGGGGAGGGCCTCTGGGGGGCCAGGCCTAGGGAAGAGGGGCCTGGGGAGGGAGAAGGGGAAGGTGAGGACGAGGGAAGGATGACATTAGGTGGGAGGGCCACTGGAGGAGCTCCAGCAGTTGGTGGAATCATGTGCTGGGGAGGAGGCCGAGGTTGGCCCATAGAGGTGGGCTGTGGTGGGGCTCCGGGAGAGCCGTTCACACCTGAAGGAGTAGCGTACATGGTGGGGGTCATGGGGGCTACAGGTTGGGGAGCCTGGGACTGTTGGGGGGCTGAATGAGGCATTATAGGAGGCTGGTAGCCCTGTGGTAACTGGGGCTGATAGACATGTTGGGGGGGTTGACCAGGGTGGGGCATCTGAGGCCCCTGAGGTGGGAGGGGGCCCCTGGGCAGGTAACCCTGAGGGAGGTGGACATGATGGGGCTGGGAAGCAGGGGGCATCTGCTGGTGCAGGCCAGGGGGCATGGGCTGGCTGGTGGGGGGCAGGTAAGCCTGGGAAACTGGGGGCATCAGCTGGCTGTTAGCGGGCATCTGCTGATGAGGGCCAGGGTGCATTTGTGGATGAGGGTGCATTTGCTGGGTGTTGGGATGCAGTTGTTGTTGTTGGGAAGGTAGCATCTGCTGATGAGGGTGCGGGGGCATCTGTTGGTTGGCAGGTTGCATGTATGGTTGGGAGACAGGGGGCATGGGCTGGACAGTGGGGGGCATCTGTGGGTGAGGGCCCCTTGGGATCATGGGTTGGGGCTGTTGGGGTGGGTAGCCCTGCTGAGGGTGTTGAGGCTGATAGCCCTGTGGTAACTGGGGCTGGTAGCCATGCTGGGGTTGTGGCTGGGGCTGACCAGGATATGGTTGTTGATACTGGGGGGGCATGGGTGGCCGGGGCTGGTGCTGGGGGGGCATGTACTGTGGGTAACCCTGCTGGGCCTGGGGTCGGGGCCCGGGCATAGCCCTGGGGGCAGACTGGTAGCCAGGAGGCAGCTGCCCAGGAGGGTGTTGGTACTGCTGCTGTGGATGTTGGTGTGGTACCTGGCTGGGCACTTGCATGGGCACCCCAGGCTGGGTCATGTACTGTGGGTACACACCCATCTGTGGGGGAACAGCGTAGCCTGCAGAGACAGTATGTGGTACAGGGTGGCGTGGGGCTGAGTTATAACTGGGGATGGGGGTCTGGATACTATCTACTGTAGTAGTGGAGGGACGGAAAGGGGCACGGGCAGGCCCGACTCCCCCAGTTTGGGGGGCTTGCGGCTGGGGAGGGCCATAGCCAGAAACAGGGGTCTGCTGGGGGGGTAGCTGAGTGAAGGGTCCGCGAGGGAAACCCTGGGCGGGGAGCGGGCCAGGGAAATGGTGCGGGCGAAGATTTGGGGGGAACTGAGGGGTATAGAGCGGTGCCCCAGGTGCCCCTGGCCAGGGTAACGAAGCATTGCCACCCAGATTGGCACCAGGAAGGAAAGCCTCAGGTCCCGGGCGAAGGGCAGAGTGCAGGGAGGGGTGGTCGGGGGGTAGACTACGAAGCTCGTCAGGCAGGTCTCCTCCCAGGCTCAGTATAGCAGCGTTGATCTGGGCTAGCTCAGCATCCTCCAGACTAGAACAGGCAGAGTCCACGTCTGAGCCCCCCTTGGACCCCAGGGACGGTTTGGCTGCAGTGGGCCGAGAAGGGGGATTCTTCTGGGTCTCCCTGTCCAGCACGGCCTTCCTCTCCTCCTCCCTGCCCTGACACAGAGTCTTAGCTCTCTCCAGCAGGCGGGAGGACTTGGTCTCCAGGTCCTCGTAGAACTCCTTCCCCTCCTGGGACTTCTTCATCAGGTCCTCGTAAGCCTCATAGGACGCCACCAGGGTCTGCACCGTGCCGTTCCACCTGAGAGTTGGAGCGAGAGAAAGGAAGGAGGAGAAGAGGAAGAGAAAGGGAGAGGTGAGATAACTTCTTCAGCAACAATGACATGAGGCTAATGCTTATGTTTCTAGTGTTTCCATTTGTCTGCTCCGATTTGTTTGTGTGTTCTGATTCTCTTCATTGGCCCCGTTCCTATGGCCTTGGACTGGAACAGCGTCAAAGTCCTTTGACAAATAGTACTGGTGTTCCACTAAAACCCTTCCCAAGACCTTGCTCACTTGTGTTCCGTCTCGGCGAGGCCCTTGCGGACCGAGGCGTATTGCACGTTGGCTTCCGTCAGCGCCTTGAGGATGTTCTCCTGGGCAGACAGGTTCTGGTCGATGTACACCTTCACCTGCTCATACTTCTTCAACTGCTCCTCAAACAACCTCTATAGGGAGAGAGGGAGGGAGAGGGAGAGAGGGAGAGAGAGAGGGGAGAGAGAGAGAGAGAGGGAGAGAGGGGAGAGGGAGAGAGGGGAGAGAGAAAGGGAGAGATGGAGAGGGAGGGAGAGAGAAAGGGAGAGAGGGGGAGAGAGGGAGAGGGAGAGAGAGAGAGGAGAGAAAGAGAGAGAGGGAGAGAGGGGAGAGGGAGAGAGGGGAGAGAGAAAGGGAGAGAGGGAGAGGGAGGGAGAGAGAAAGGGAGAGAAAGGGAGAGAGAGGGGGAGAGAGAGAGGAAGAGGCAAATGTTACATATAGTGTGTTTAGAGGCATGCGTTAGTCTAGAATTTCCTGAAGATCAAACCCACACACAATGTCCTGTACCTTCATGTCAGTGCGCTCGGTAGTGACAAGGGAGGAAGTGATGTCGTCCTGCTGGATGAGGTCACGCAGCTGTTTTTCCAGGGTGCTCCTCTGGTCCCTCATCTCCTGCACCTTACCCAGGATCCTCTTCATGCACTGCAGCCCCGCCACCTCCTCTGTAGGAACACACACACACACACATTTAGAAACACACTCCAAATGACACCATAACTCTTTTCCACTTTCCTATACCCACCCTGGTTGAGTTGGGGCCTCGGCAGGGCGTCTCTCAGGGCATCCAGTGGTCCCCCAAGCAGCCTCAGGTTACTGATGTGCAGGTTCATGGCTCTGTGCAGCTCGGTGTTGGTGAAGCTGGCCTTCTCATGGGCCTCCATGTACTTCTCCAGGTCCCTGCGGATCTCAGCCAGGGTCTGTGCATGTGCCTGGGGGTGCAGCTCTGCCGCGGGGCCTCCTCCCACCGCCTCTTGCAGCGCCCGCACCCCGGCCTCGTCCTCCTCCAGCACATCCCGGATCTCCCTCAGAGACGCCTCCACGTCCGTGAATACACCAGACAAGACTGAGGGAGAGAAACATAGGGATATTATCGAAAGGCTGTGTACATATGTATGTGTGTGTGTGAGACATGTGTATGTGTGTGTCCCAGGCCAACCACTCACCCTGCATGGACTGAATGAGGCTCTTGACGGTGTCTGGTCTGACACTGAGCGCAGCACACTTCTCCATCAGTACGGGGGGGATGTGACTGTACATGTCCAGGTTATCTACTGAGTCTGGCTCCAGACCCAGAGAATCCATAAACTGCCTGTAAACCCAGAGCTACATCAGTAACCACACAAAGTCACTATATTAAATCGTAAAAGGCGTACCTAGACGACACAAATACACACACAGCCCCTCCGACTCTCCTACTCACTCTAGAGTCTCATTCCTGCTGTCTATCTTGGTCATGATATCCCGTAGCAACTTGGCCTTCTCTTCACTGTAGAGAGAGGATGCCTCATGGGCAGCCATGGGCACCAGCTTGGCAAACAGGTCTGGTCCTGTGACACTGGGATCAGTTGGGTTCACGGGCAAGGCCTTCACCAGGGGGGCACCTAGAGAGGACATGATGACAATGAAAATCCAAATATAGTATAAGAAATGCAGGAGAGGTTGTGTGTGAGGATAGGTCAGAGGTCAGGGTTCAATGTGACCTTTGACGGAAGCAAGAGTCTCCAACGAGGGCACAGTCTCATGGTAGATGAAGTCATTGTCTTTCTTGGCAGAGTTGAACCTACAAGGGACAGGGGATAAGGAATATCAAAATAAAAGGAGAAGACGGATCAGAAAGAATGTGTGTGACTGTCTACCTATCTCAAAGGGTAAAGATTGTACCAACCTACCCACAATCATACGTGAATATACGGTAGGGAATATAGCTGCTTACTTTCCCCCTATCACGTCCATGGTGAACTTCAAGGCCTCCTGCACACTGTCCGGCTGACCCTGTTCAAACAAGAGAGAATGAGAGAAGAGGGGATTGAGGGGAAGGAGCATAAAGACAGTTCCTTTGTTATTGTAAGCTTGATAACAGATGCAAAAGAATCCATTTCAGAATGCCAAATGAAAAAGGTTACACACAAGAGTCAATTGGAAGCTGACTGTACCTTGGCCAACTTGATGGCTTCACTTAGTTTGTCTAAGGAGCTCTGCAGGTAAGCCAGCTTTAGAAAAACAGGTGTATAAGGAGAGACATTAGTATGTAGAGGAATGGAGGTATGCAGAGGAATATACACGGGGGGAGTAGGGATAGTCAAGAAGGTGACATACCCGCTCTCCATATTTCTGTTGCTCCTCAGCCTGCTTCCCCATATGCAGCTGAAAAAAAATGTTATTCAATAACAGAGTATCCGTTAACCAAATTGAGAACACATTCGCAATACACTCCCTCACAACTCACTGTCCTGTCTCAAACTCACATGAGCGATGGAGGCAAAGTAGTAGATCTTCATTTGCACCAGTTTCTTCCAGTCCTTCTGGATCTTACCCAGCATGGAGGCTGTGTCAGAGTTCTCCAGAGCCCTGCATGCCTCCTTATAGTAGTCCACCACCTAGACCAGGCCAACAATAGAACAGTCACACACCTGGGTCATACTCATTAGGGCACACCGTAGCGAAACGTTTTGCAACAGAAAATAATTCGCATTTTCTTATTGGATAAGTTCAGTTAGTCCCTCCCTGTTTGATGCCTATTGAGAACAACAGTGCTCTATGGCAACTGAGGTCTAGAGGGTGTAATCGTGCCCTGCTACTACATCTTGCGTTGACAGAAGGGAAATTTACCTGAGCACTGATGCGGGCTACAAGGAAACTCTTCCTGTTGTCTAGCATGGACTTCTCCAGGAGACACTCCTGAGCCTGACCCTGAATAGAGAAATAATAATGATGAAGTGTGTGTGTTCATGCTTGTGAGAACACATGCATGTGCACACGTGTGTGTGTGTGTGTGTGTGCGATAGTTACCAGCATGAGGTTGATGTTGAGGTTAAGGATCTGGTGACTCATGTCCACGCTGAAGTTGTGGCTGAAGTGGTCCCTCAGGTAGGAGAAGGCCCCCGCGGAGCACTGGAAGTGTGTACATGACACCTTCATCCCCTAGAGGGAGAGAGAGGAGGAAGGGAGACAGAAGGGAGTGAGGAGGTAAGTGATAGAAAGAGGAGGACAAGACAATGTCCGTGTGAGATGTCATGGAGAGAGAGGTTAACGTGTTACTTCTGCTCACCTCTTCGGACACCCTGTTATCCATGGCTCCCAACATGGAGTGGAGAGCACCTACAGAGAAGACAACATCATGGCAATCAGGAAATAGCTGTTTGACGGCTGGTTAGGCCCTCAGTGCGGATCGAAGGTCAGTTTTACACTTCACCACTCAATGGTTCAACTCACCCAGGTTGTAGAGGATGCAGGCTTGCTCATAGCTGATGTCATCATGAGTGACCGTTTTTCCAGAAAATATTTCTGTCCTGATAAGAGAGAATGAAATTGTTGACACACTGTTTTGCACACATGAGGGTGTGGTGTGTGTCTACATGTATGGGCCTGTCTGTATTTGTATGTATTATGGATCCCCATTAGTTCCTGCCAAGGCAGCAGCTTATCCTCCCGGGGTCCAGCAAAATTAAAGCAGTTATATACAATTTTAAAAACATTACAACAGATTTTTACGACACATTAATAAGTGTGTTCCCCTCGGGCCACTACTCTACAACCACAAATCTACAACACAAAATACATGTGTATGTGTATAGTATGTTATATTGTGTGTGTCTCTTCACATTCCCGGCTGTTCCATAAGGTGTATTTTATCAGTTTTCTTTTAAATCAGATTTTACTGCTTGCACGAGTTACTTGATGTGGAATATAGTTCAATATAGCCATGGCTCTATGTAGTACTGTGCGCCTCCCATAATCTGTTCTGGACTTGGGGACTGTGAAGAGACCTCTGGTGGCATGTCTTGTGAGGTATGCATGGATGTCCGAGCTGTGTGCTAATAGCTTAAACAAACAGCTTGGTGCATAGAACATGTCAATGCTTCTCGCAAATACAAGTTGTGAAGAAGTCAATCTGTCCTCTACTTTGAGCCAGGTGAGACTGACATAATGTTAACTCTCTGTGTACATTTAAGAGCCAGCCGTGCTGCCCTGTTCTGGGCCAATTGTAAGTCCCTGCCTTCCCTGCGGGCCCAAAGAGAAAATGAAGTGCACTATAAGCCTACCCCTGGCCAATCAGATGACTGTGTCTGCCGTAACGTAGCGTGGCAAAAAAGAAAGCTGCAGAAAGTTGATACTGTGAGATTTCTAAACGTTTAAAACCATGAGAGAGAGAGACTGTCAACGAATACAGCAAAGAGATGCTGTTTTTATGACTGAGTTCATGTGTAAGTTCTTACTCAGCACTGTCAACACTTTGTATTCAACACTTTTAATAGGCATAAAATGCACGTTGTTCCTATATCCACTCAGCGCTACAACAAGCACCGCAGCAGTAATGAATAAGTAGGAAAGTGTACCTATAGGCTTACGTTTTTTAAAGTCATGTTAAAAACAATCTGAGCGGTAGATCTCGGCTTGCATTTTGACTCAGTGATCTTGACTCAGACAAGGTTGATGACCAGTGTTCTAGAGTTGTCCCTGTTAACACTATCAACCTTACCGAAACAAAACAAACTATGCAAGAGATTTTGTTGTAGGCAGGACGCATCAGAGTAGGATTCTCCAGCCTTGTGCGGTATAAACAATCAGAGCTGCAGTAGGCCTATATGCAAATAGCTCATTGCCATATATGGATATGTGCCATTTACATTGAACTGAACTGTGTTTGCAGCATGAGCGGTCGTGAGTAGATGCGCTTAATTTGAAGTCAAAGTAAGAGCTGCTGTAGCCACATGTGCACATTTTGTTCATATCCTTTGCTATTTAGTGAGTTATTAGCCCTGTTATAGTCAGCAATAGGGGAGTGATTGCTTCCTACAAGAGCACAAAACATATACATCTCTAGACGTCTTTGAAAAGCGAGTCAGGCAAAGAGCGTTTTTTTTAATGTCTTAAAGGGGAAGTGTTGTATTTTGAGACAGGCTTGAATAAGCTAAGTAGCCAATAGGCAAAGGGTAGAATAATTTGTCTGATTCTCTGTAATAATGGTATGGGAATAATAATGCATTTTATTTTGTAAAGTGGTTTCTTGCATCAAACAACACAACAACATGTTTAGTCACCTCCTTGTCTGAAGGACAAGTGGATAAACAGGTTAATGTCAAGCCCTGCATGTTTTTTTCAAAAGTCTCATGGAATGTAGACCTACTTTGAACACCGCACATTGGTTGCTACGTTAGGCTGAATGATAGAACAGCCGTTTCCACGTTAAACTGTTATGGGATACATTTTCTCAATTGTTTTGATGTTAGGCCACTCTGGTAGGCTTACGTTATGATCAAATAGCCACAGTAGCCTACATGGCCACCTCTAAAACTGTAACTTAAAGCGGGTACAGCCTCCGGGTTCACAGTAAACGCACGCTGGACGTTGCACAGAAATTTCACAACGTTCAAAGGTCACATTAAGCAGACCTGAAATTTGCTCAGTGCCTGAAAAAAATTGAGGGAACATTACATTACACATATGCCTTTCCAGCAGCAGATTATTATAGATAATGTCAACAAAACAGGTCCCACAATCCTTTTATTTACTCATTATTATTATTTTGTTAGCCAATCATCAGTCATTTGTGTAAGTGGCGTGCATGTTGAATGCCCATCCCTATAAGCGTTTTGAAAATCTGCTGTTCATTTGTTTACCGTGAAAAAGCATTGTATCTGGTCAAACACTATTTTGTCCAAAAGTTTACTAAGGGTTGGTAACAGGCTGATTGGTCGGCTGTTTGAGCAGGGTGCTTTGCTATTCTTGTGGAGCAGAATTACTTTTGCTTCCTTCCAGGTCTGAGTACACACACTTTCCTGTAGGCTTAGATTGAAAAGATGGCAAATATGAGTGAAAATATCATCCACTATCATCCTCAGTCATTTTCCATCCAAGTTGTCAGAACCAGGTGGTTTGTCATTGTTGATAGACAACAATATTTGTTTCACCACTGCCACACTCACTTTACAGAATTACAATGCTTGTCGTTCATAATTTGGTCAGTTATGCATGGATGTGTAGGTTCAGAATGTTGTTTGCATGTCAAAGTTTGCTAATCTTGCCAATGAAAAAATTATTAAAGTAGTTTGCAATATCAGTGGGTTTTGTGATGAATGAGCCATCTGATTCAATGAATGATGGAACTGAGTTTGCACAAAACTGTATTTAAGGTGATCCAAACCTTTTTACTATCGTTCATCTTTGTTTCACAGTAACTGTTTCTCCAGAAAATATTTCTGTCCTGGTAAGAGAGAATGAAATTGGCGACACACTGTATTGCATACCTGAGGGTGTGGTCTGTGTCTACGCGTATGGTAGGGAGAGCTTATGAAAGTGTGTGTGTGTGTGTTTGCTCACACTTTATTTGGATAGTTCAGATTGTCCATCTGTAGATGCTCTGTGGATGCTCTTGAGATATCTGCAGATAAGCAACTGCTTGCGAAGGTTACAGTTAGGGATGTTTCAGAATAAGGGTTAGGGTAGAGTTAAGGTTGGGGCTAGGGTTAAGTTTAGGGTTAGGATTAAATGTTACTGATAGTCTGTCGAGCATCTACAGATGGACTATCCAAATAAAGTGTTAGCTTGTGTTCTTCCGGTCGTTCCGTAGCCGTCTGTGGAAGAGTTTATGAAAGGAACTGTGTGTATGATAAGGATCTCATAGGTAAGTGTGTGAATATAGGGCTCCTATGTGTACTTCATTGCCTCATACCATGAGATGGGTACTGCTGCTTCCTGCCCAGGCCCCAGAGGCACACGGCTCTGGAGGTAGTGCAGCTGCCCAAAGTACTTCCTCAAAATGCTGCAGCCCTCAAAGTCCCGCGTCACATTCACCGCACCCTGCCACAAACACTTACTTATTATAGGATAGAAAGACAGTACAGTATAGTATATGGCCGACATAACAAATAAATCACAACATATGACATTTGCATAGCACGCTCAGTCCCAGTTCATACCTGTCTCAGTGTCTCTAGCTTCTTCAGTTGTTCATTATAGCTGTCTGGATTCTCCCCATAGTTCTTCAGGATGAACTGAAATGACAGAGGGAAAGCAGATAAGAGGGGCCATTGGGAGCTCAGCAAATAACCTTTACTTAACCAATAAGGTATATTCATTCAATCAGAAATAGATTTACAGTACCAGTCAAAAGTTTGGGCACAACTACTTATTCAAGGGTTTTTCTTTATTTTTTACTGTTTTCTACATTGTAGAATAATAGTGAAGACATCAACACTATGAAATAACACATATGGAATCATGTAGTAACCCCCAAAAAAGTGTTAAACAAATCAAAATATATTTTATATTTCAAATAGACACCCTTTGACTTGACAGCTTTGCACACTCTTGGAATTTTCTCAACCAGCTTTATGAGGTAGTCACCTGGAATGCATTTCAATTAACAGGTGTGCCTTGTTAAAAGTTAATTTGTGGAATTTCTGTCCTTAATACGTTTGAGCCAATCAGTTTTGTTGTGATAAGGTAGGGGTGGTTTACAGAAGATAGCCCTATTTGACCGGTGGAAATCTGCCCTTTGGTCTGATGAGTCCAAACTTGAGATTTTTGGTTCCAACCGCTGTGTCTTTGTGAGACGCAGAGTAGGTGAACGGATGATCTCCGCATTTGTGGCTCCCACCGTGAACAAGGTGGTGTGATGTTGCTTTGCTGGTGACACGGTCTGTGATTTATTTGAATTCAAGGCACACTTAACCAGCATGGCTACCACAGCATTCTGGAACTATATGCCATCCTAAGTAACTTCAATATGCTGCCCTGCATCCCCACCATCTCATTGTTCCAGCAGGATCCAGCACAAATTTAGCACTGACATTCATAATTAATCCATAATCCAATCCAATTAATCCATGTAATAAAAAACGACTAGATCTGCACCTACTGTGTGGACAAAGGAAATTGATCTGAATCTCGCAGACAGTGTTTTATTTATTTTGTTGGTCTTTGTTAGCCGAAAGCTGGGATTTGTTCCAATCCACGTTAGGTCCATGTTAAATCTACGTTATAGCCACAGAAGGCTGGTGGGAGGAGATATAGGAGGATGGACTCATTGTAATGGCTGAAATGGAATAGTGGAACGGAGTCTAATATGTGGTTTCCATATATTTTATGTGTTTGATACCGTTCCATTTAATCCATTACAATGAGCCTGGCCTCCTACAGCTCCTCCCATCAGCCTCCTCTGGTTATAGCGCGGTTGACATACAAAGGTTATTCCCGATTGAGCCAACATGCACAGCTTTTACTGTGAATGATAGATGGAGAACGTGTGGAAAAATGCCAATAAAAGCCGCATCGTCAGCTTCCCAGCGCGCTGCTCTATGAATAGAATCCCGGCCTAAATCTAGTCTCTTGTTTTATTTGGTCGTCAAGAGACACCACTTTATTCTCCTGTAGATGTTGAGAAGAAGAGCAGCAGTGCCGTCTGGATCCGAGCCTGAATCTTCTGACAGCGGAGAGATGAGAGACCCCACAAACTGACCAGGATGTGGAGGTTCCCACAGCCGACAGGTAATCATGGAGATATCTGGAGTAGAGGTCGACCGATTATGATTTTTCAACGCCGATACCAATACCGATTATTGGAGGACCAAAAAAGCCGATACCGATTAATCAGACGATTTTTTAAAAATGTATTTGTAATAATGACAATTACAACAATACTGAATGAACACTTATTTTAACTTAATATAATACATCAATAACATCAATTTAGCCTCAAGTAAATAATGAAACATGTTCAATTTCATTTAAATAATGCAAAAACAAAGTGTTGGAGAAGAAAGTAAAAGTGCAATATGTGCTATGTAAGAAAGCTAACGTTTCAGTTCCTTGTTCAGAACATGAGATCATATGAAAGCTGGTGGTTCCTTTTAATATTCCCAGGTAAGAAGTTTTAGGTTGTAGTTATTATAGGAATTATAGGACTATTTCCCTCTATACCATTTGTATTTCATTAACCTTTGACTATTGGATGTTCTTATAGGCACTTTAGTATTGCCAGTGTAACAGTATAGCTTCCGTCCCTCTCCTCGCTCCTCCCTGGGCTCGAACCAGGAACACAACGACAACAGCCACCCTCGAAGCAGCGTTACCCATGCAGAGCAAGGGAAACAACCACTGCAAGGCTCAGAGCGAGTGACGTTTGAAACGCTATTAGCGTGTGCTAACTAGCCAGCCATTTCACTTCGGTTACACCAGCCTCATCTCGGGAGTTGATAGGCTTGAAGTCATAAACGCACAACGAAGAGCTGCTGGCAAAACGCACGAACGTGCTGTTTGAATGAATGTTTACGTGCCTGCTTCTGCCTACCACCGCTCAGTCAGATACTTAGATACTTGTATGCTTGTATGCTCAGTCAGATTATATGCAACGCAGGACACGCTAGATAATATCTAGTAATATCATCAACCACTAGTTATCTAGTGATTATGATTGATTGTTTTTTATAAGATAAGTTTACTGCTAGCTAGCAACTTACCTTGGCTTACTGCATTCGCGTAACAGGCCGTTTCCTTGTGGAGTGCAACAAGAGGCAGGTCGTTATTGCGTTGGACAAGTTAACTGTAAGGTTGCAAGATTGGTTCCCCGAGCTGACAAGGTGAAAATCTGTCGTTCCGCCCCTGAATGAGGCAGTTAACCCACCGTTCCTAGGCCGTCATTGAAAATAAGAATGTTTTCTTAACTGACTTGCCTAGTTAAATAAAGATTAAATAAAAAAAGATGTAAAAAAATCAGCGCCCAAAAATACCGATTTCCGATTGTTATGAAAACTTGAAATCGGCTCTAATTAATCGGCCATTCCGACTAATCGGCCGACCCCCTAATCTGGAGATGGTTGTTTGGGGACGGTGGACCAGATGGATTAAGACGATTGAAAGCCCATATGTCTTGATTTTCCCTGTCTGATTGTTCATTGCATCACTGATAAAATTCCTGTCAATTTTTTGATTATGACAGGGATGATGAGGATCTTTGTAACAATCATGATGACAGTTGTTGTTATCAATGTTGTGTTATCGTCATGATTGTTGATTGGGACACATGCTCATACAGATCCGGTGGCTGACCTGCACCAAACCAGGAGTCAGTTAGGGAAAGTCTGTTTGATCATCCTGTGTCTGAGTGTCACACTAGGGCCATTGGTGACTTTCAGGACCAACTCTATTCAAGCTTGCTCCATTCCTCCCCCTTTCCACTCTAGCTGCCCTGTTCACACTGCCAAATACACTATAACACCAGTCAAGGTTTCAACGCATCTAATGATGTCTGCATACAAGGACCACAGGGGAAGGGGAGCCATGCGCATCCTTGCCATGGTCAAACAAAGACCGAACCACGTCTCTGTACTGTGTGTTTTGCTGCTCTGGACAGGCCCCCCAGGTCGCTCCAGCCGATGTCGTAATGCACAGCGTCCACTATGGATACCCGTATGCGGCCGCAGACATGCCCGTCCTTGAAGGACAAGGATGCAACGCCACACACGTCACTCTCACCACACACCTAGAGAGCCAGGATGCCCTCAACCAGACATTTCTGACTATCCAGAACAGGGAGAGATGGGAGGATTTCCCCATCCTCCAGTACTACGCAGAAGAGGGCACTCTGGAAGTGATCGACTGGCCCATCAACCACTTCCTCAAGCCCTCTACTGGGTAGGAGGCCCAGGAGCTGGAAGGGGACATCCACCTCAACGGCCATCTGACCACCAAGAAAGAGTGTATCTACAGGAATATGTACAGGTCGCGGTACGTGCTGCTGGCTGACTTTGACCAGCTCCTGGTCCCGGCCTCAAACATCTCTCTGCGACCCCACATGGAGGACCTACAGGGGCAGCACCCAGACGCAGCAGTGTTCCTGATGGAGACGCACCACTTCCCTGCCACGGCCGGTACCACTACTCCAGACCATTCCACACGGAGGAGGGCGCCGGAGGTGGATCTCCTCGACTACGTCTACAGAGAACCTGTTCAGGAGGACGCCACCCACTCCTACAAGATGGTGGTCAACCCCCGGCTGGTGCTGCAGACAGACATGTTTGAGGTGACACAGAGCTACATTGACACTGTTAGGGTTCTGTCAGACTTGTGTAAGATCATGCAAGTGAAAGAAGCGCAGAAAGGGAGCTAGTGTAACGAGCAGCTGGTCCTCGATAGAAGTCTCTGGGAATTCTGAGATTATCTCATGTCCATTATTGATTACATTTTTACAGACATTAGGAATACATAAAACTCATTGGGAGCATTTACTCAGTTAAAAGTTGGATATTGAGAATCAAAATGCAACATTTCTAGGACTACAGGGTTAAATCCATTTGAATACTATTTGACAGCACCCCTTTTGAAGTCTTCCAAACATACAGTGCACTAGGAAAGTATTCAGACCCCTTCACTTTTCCACGTTTTGTTACGTTACAGTCTTGTTCTAAAATGGAATATTTAAAAAAAAGTTAGCATCAATCTACACACAACACAGCACTATGACAAAGCAAAAAAGGATTTCTAGAAATTGTAGCAAAATCTGAAATATCATGTTTACATAAGTATTCAGACCCTTTACTCAGTACTTTGTTGAAGCACTTTTGGCAGCGATTACAGCCTTGAATCTTCTTGGGTATGACGTTACAAGCTTGGCACACCTGTATTTGGGGAATTTCTCCCATTCTTCTTTGCAGAGCCTCTCAAGCTCTGTCAGGTTGGATGGGGAGCGTCTCCAGAGATGTTCGATCGGGTTCAGGCTCTGGCTGGGCCACTCAAAGACATTCAGAAACTTGTCCCAAAGCCACTCCTGCATTGTCTTGGCTGTATGTTTAGGGTTGTTGTCCTGTTGGAAGGTGAACCTTCACCCCAGCCTGAAGTCCTGAGCGCTCTGGAGCAGGTTTTCATCAAGGATCTCTCTGTACTTTGCTCCGTTCCTCTTTCCCTTGATCCTGACTAGTCTCCCAGTCCCTGCCACTGAAAAACATCCCCACAGCATGATGTTTCACCGTAGGGATGGTGACAGGTTTCCTCCAGATGTGACGCTTGGCATTCAGGCCAAAGTGTTCCATCTTGGTTTCATCAGACCAGAGAATCTTGTTTCTCATGGTCAGAGTCCTTTAGGTGCTTTTTTGCAAACTCCAAGTGGGCTGTCGTGTTTTTTTTTACTGAGGAGTGGCTTCCGTAAAGGCCTGATTGGTTGAGTGCTGCAGAGATGGTTGTCTTCTGGAAGGTTCTCCCAACTCCACAGAAGATCTCTGGGGCTCTGTCAGAGTGACCATCGGGCTCTTGGTCACCTCCCTGACCAAGGCCTTTCTCCCTCGATTGTTCAGTTTGGCAGGGTGGCCAGCTCTAGGAAGAGTCTTGGTGGTTCCAAACTTCTTCAATTTAAGAATGGTGGAGGCCACTGTGTTCTTGGGGACCTTCAATGCTGCAAACAGGTTTTGTTACCCTTTCCCAGATCTGTGCCTCAACACAATCCTGTCTCGGAGCTCTACTGAGAATTCCTTCGACTTCATGGCTTGGTTTTTGCTCTGACATGCACTGTCAACTGTGGGACCTTATATAGACAGGCCTTTCCAAATCATGTCCAATCAATTGAATTTACCACAGGTGGACTCCAATCAAGTTGTAGAAACATCTCAAGGATGATCAATGGAAACAGCAGGATGCACCTGAGCTCAATTTCAAGTATCATAGCAAAGGGTCTGAATACTTATGTAAATAAGGTATTTCTGTATTTTGCAAAAATTTCAAAAAACCTGTTTTCGCTTTGTCATTATGGGCTATTGTGTGTAGATTTAGATTTTTTTTTAAATGTATCCATTTTAGAAATAGGTAATGTAACAAAATGTGGAAAGAGTCAAGGGGTCTGAATACTTTCCGAATGCACGGTGTGTTAGCAAATGTTGTATACAACAATACATTTAAAAATTACAAACATTGTAGGCTACAAACGTATTACAACTGTAGCAGGCCAATCCTTCTCCTGCAGGTACGCTGGGTGTGCAGGTTTCTGTTTCAGCCCAGCACTAACACACCTGATTTAACTTACATAACCTAATCAGTTGATAATAATGTGTATTATTTCTGGGCTGGAATAGAAGCATGCTCACCCAGTAGATCAGAGAGTGGAGCAAGGTTGGCCACCTCGGGTATGGACTTTTTTGTACACCTGCAATGATGCTTTAGTAATAATAGCCTAATTACTAAGATGTGTAACATTTACAAACAAGTTAGATTATTTGTACTTTTGAAATTATATTTTGATTCATTCAATGTTGATTCATTGAAGTGAAGTGTTAAAACTTGTTTTAATTGTTAACTTAAAAACATAATTCAAGATGACCTACAGTAGTGCCAATGTTCATTCATCACAGATCACAAATCGGCAATAAAGGTGTGAACGGGACCCGTCTCTAATTTGTCTGTGTTGCTTTCTTAAATTAACATGACCTTTTTGTCCAGTTGTGAGTTCTCCAGTTGAAAATTATACCAGTAGATAATGTATTTGAAGCTAACCACAAGCCAGATATTTAACAATTCTTCTGACCTGAAATTGTTTTCCAAATCCAACCCTTATATTTTAAGTACAGTATTTTACATGAAAATAAGGAGCTAGAAACTTGTAGGCTAATTAAAAGTGTAAAAAATGAAAATAATATGGTGTGGGAAGTGTTTGTAATTTTCCCTTAGAATAGAACCGAAATCAGATGGTCAATTGCAGAGATGTTGGTGTTGATGAGGGGTAAAGAGAAATTTACACAACATTTGCAAGTCAAAGCCCCAATTCCATTTACCCAAAGTACCCATTCATGTACGCCTATGTATTTTACAGGGAGCGAGCTATAATCATCAATTTCATGACACAAGTATAATGAAAGAGCCATAAACTATAATATGATAATCATAATGTTAAAATACCGTAAACCAATTTGTAGCATATTACATGGAAAAGTCATGCTTAGTGTATACTTTACAATCTTATAATGCGTGTTACTGGCGTTTTCTATCCTTTGGTGCGCAAATTTCACAATTGAATTTACTGAACACATTCACGAATGGTGGCTTTGATCACAGTTTCGAGGTTTAGGAGCACACGCACATTGTTGTGTAAATCTCTCTTCACCCACCATCAACAACCTCTGCAATCCTCCTCTATGCCATGTACCTTATGATATTGTCTCTGTATTTTAGCATAGCAAAATCATATAGAATTGGAAAACAAGTCGCAGCGATGATTGGCTTTCCTCCATCTTTTTTAGTTGCGCTTGCTCGGAACTAATGACAAGCGGAACTACATGCCTACATGAATGAAAGATTATCAAACAAATATCTGTTCCTCACTTGATTGGTTAGCGGTGGCCGCGTGCAATTTGCATAAAGTAGAGCAGAGCTTAACTTCTTCGAGATAGGGGGCGCTCTTTTAATTTTTGGATAAAAAACGTTCCCGTTTTAAACAAGATATTTTGTCACGAAAAGATGCTCGACTATGCATGTAATTGACAGCTTTGGAAATAAAAAACTCTGACGTTTCCAAAACTGCAAAGATATTATCTGTGAGTGCCCCAGAACTAATGCTACAGGCGAAACCAAGATGAAGTTTCATACAGGAAATGCCCCAGATTCTGAAGGCGCTGTGTTCCAATGTCTCCTTATATGGCTGTGAATGCGCCAGGAATGAGCCTGCCTTTTCTGTCGTTTCTCCAAGGTGTCTGCAGCATTGTGACGTATTTGTAGGCATATCATTGGAAGATTGACCATAAGAGACTACATTTACCAGGTGTCCGCCCGGTGTCCTGTGTCGAAATTATTGCGTAATCTCTAGGTCCATGCGCGTTCCATTTCTTCAGAAGAGAAAGTCAACTGCCATGAAGGATTTATCATCGATAGATATGTGAAAAACACCTTGAGGAATGATTCTAAACATCGTTTGCCATGTTTCTGTCGATATTATGGAGTTCCATTTGGAAAAAAGTTTGTGTTTTAATGACTTAATTTTTTTCTTTTTTTTTTCTTACCCAAACGTGATGAAGAAAACGGAGCGATTTGTCAACACAAATAATATTTTTGTAAAAACTGAACATTTGCTATCTAACTGAGAGTCTCCTCATTGAAAACATCTGAAGTTCTTCAAAGGTAAATGATTTTATTTGAATGCTTTTCTGGTTTTTGTGAAAATGTTGAATGCTGAATGCCAGGGATAATCCTATGCTAGGCTATCAATACTGTTACACAAATGCTTGTTTAGCTATGGTTCAAAAGCATATTTTGAAAATCTGAGATGACAGTGTTGTTAACAAAAGGCTAAGCTTGAGAGCAAATAGATTTATTTCATTTCATTTGCGATTTTCATGAATAGTTAACGTTGTGTTATGCTAATGAGCTTGCGGATAGATTTACACAATCCTGGATACAGGTTTTTTTCGTAGCTAAACGTGACGCAGAAAATGGAGCGATTTGTCCTAAACAAATAATCTTTCAGGAAAAACTGAACATTTGGTATCTAACTGAGAGTCTCCTCATTGAAAACATCCGAAGTTCTTCAAAGGTAAATTATTTTATTGAATGCTTTTCTGGTTTTTGTGAAAATGTTGCCTGCTGAATGCTAATGCTAAATGCTACGCTAAATGCTCCGCTAGCTATCAATACTGTTACACAAATGCTTGTTTTGCTATGGTTGAGAAGCATATTTTGAAAATCTGAGATGACAGTGTTGTTAACAAAAGGCTAAGCTTGAGAGCTAGCATATTGATTTCATTTCATTTGCGATTTTCATGAATAGTTAACGTTGCGTTATGGTAATGAGCTTGAGGCTGTAGTCACGATCCCGGATCCGGGATGGCTCGACGCAAGAAGTTAACTTTTTATATCGCTCCGCTAGCAGAGTTCGCGCCGCTCACCTTTCCACAATCCCCTGCGCATTTCTCTGCGTGTTCCCATTGAAAATGAATGGGGGCGGGACTTCGCCTGGCGAATTTGGAAGTGTTGGAATCCCCACGATAGAATTACCTGGCCTGCTTCTCGCTAATGTCAAATGTAGGAGAGTGCCCAGCTGGGCTTCTCAGTAATATTTTCTTCACCTCACACAGTAAGTCAACAAATACCTTTTTTTTTAACCATTCAAATTAATGTGACATTATGCGAATACTTCATTTGAATGGTTTTGTGCATCGAAATAGGAATTGTATAAATAAAATGTCGCTATATGCAGAAGAGTCAACAGACAAGGACAAGGTAGGCATATCAGTGGAGGCTGGTGGGAGGAGGATATTAGAAGGGCAGGCTCATTGTAATGTCTGGAATGGTATGAATGGAACAGTATCTGACATATGAAACCTGGTTTGACTCCGTTCCAAAAAATCAATTCCAGCCATTAAAATGAGCCCGTCCTCCTATAGCTCCTCCCACCATCCTCCTCTGGCCTCTCTGTTAATGTTGTGCCAAGACAAAAAAAGCAACAGATCGTCTCCAACCTGGCATTTCCTAATTTGTTGATTAATATAACTAATAATCTGAATAACAATAATGAAATGCCATGATAATAACAAAGTGTAATTACTTGTTTCAAAAATGGTTTCATTAAGAAGCATAGCAATGTTAAAAAGTATGCAAACAGAGTTGTGAACAGTTATGTCGGTGACCATGTGTACATTGGCCTGGACAATTACCATAACCTCACATTCCAAGACATTCACAGTCCTACTTAAATGTCAATTATCTAAAAATGCTTAAATTGTTTTACATGATCTGAGGTTTTTGTGTGTTGCCCACCATCGGTTGAGACACAACATGCTCTTGAATACAGGATGGGTGTCATGTTTGGCTGATATTTGTACTAACATTTTCAGCAAATTTTTACTTTCAAATGGTACCACAAAGATGTTTGGAGGTTCAAATATCAGATAGTGTTGACTCTGTTGTCTTAAATAACACTGTCAACCCTCCAATGGTAACCTATTGAAATCAAATTTTATTTGTCACATGCGTCAAATACAAAAGGTACAGACAAATGCTTACAAATGCTTACTTACAAGCCCTGCTGGGGGCAGTATTGAGTAGCTTGGATGAATGAGTAGCTTGGATGAATAAGGTGCCCAGAATAAACTGCCTGCTACTCAGGCCCAGTTGCTAATATATGCATATTATTAGTAGATTTGGATAGAAAACACTCTGAAGTTTCTAAAAATGTTTAAATGATGTCTGTGAGTATAACAGAACTCATATGGCAGGCAAAAACCTGAGAAGAAATCCAACCAGGAAGTGTGAAATCTGAGGTTTGTATGTCTTAAAGTCATTGCCAATCGAATATACAGTGTCTGGGGTCATATTGTACGTCCTAAGGCTTCCACTAGATGTCAACAGTCGTTAGAACCTTGTTTGAGGCTTCTACTGTGAAGGAGGGGGGAATGAGAGCTGATTGAGTCAGGGGTCTGGCAGAGTGGCATGAGCTGATCACGCGTGCTCACGTGAGAGTTAGCTGCGTTCGATTGCATTTCTACAGACAAAGGAATTCTCCGGTTGAAACATTATTGAAGATTTATGATAAAAACATCCTAAAGATTGATTCTATACTTCATTTGACATGTTTCTACAGAACTGTAATATGACTTTTCGCCTGGACTTGCCCACGCCTCGTGAGTTTGGATTGTGTACTAAACGCTAAAACAAAAAGAAGGTATTTGGACATAAATTATGGACTTTATCGAACAAATCAAACATTTATTGTGGATCTGAGATTCCTGGGAGTGCATTCTGATGAAGATCATCAAAGGTAAGTGAATATTTATAATGCTATTTCTGACTTCTGTTGACTCCACAACATGGCGGATATCTGTATGGCTCGTTTTGTTGTCTGAGCGCTGTACTCAGATTATTGCATGGTGTGCTTTTTCGGTAAAGCTTTTTTGAAATCTGACACAGCGGTTGCATTAAGGAGAACTTTATCTAAAGTTCCATGCACAACACTTGTATTTTCATCAACATTTATGTTGAGTAATTCTGTAAAAATGATGTGGCTCTCTGCAAAATCACCGGATGTTTTGGAAGCAAAACATTACTGAAAGTAAAGCGCCAATGTAAACTGAGATTTTTGGATATAAATATGAACTTTATCGAAGAAAACATACATGTATTGTGTAACATGAAGTCCTATGAGTGTCATCTGATGAAGGTCATCAAAGGTTAGTGATTCATTTTCTCGTTTTTTGTAAAGCCTTTTTGAAATCGGACACTGTGGTGGGATTAACAACAAGTTTATCTTTAAAATAGTGTAAAATACTTTGCGATTTCTGTTGTTTTGAATTTGTCGCCCTGCACTTTCACTGGCTTTTGTCAAATCGACCCCGTTAGCCGGATTGAGGCAGAGCAGTTGCCATACCAGGCAGTGATGGAACCAGTCAGGATGCTCTCAATGGTGCAGCTGTAGAACTTTGAGGATCTGAGGACCCATGCCAAATCTTTTCAGTCTCCTGAGGGGGAATATGTTTTGTTGTGCCCTCTTCACAACTGTCTTGGTATGCTTGGACCATGATAGTTTGTTGGTGATGTGGACACCAATACATTTGAAGCTCTCAACCTGCTCCACTAGAGCCCCGTCGATGAGAATGGGGGTGTGCTCGGTCCTTGTCTTCCTGTAGTCCTCAATCATCTCCTTTATCTTGATCACATTGAGGAAGATGTTGTTGTCCTGGGACCACACAGCCAGGTCTCTGACCTCCTCCCTATAAGCTGTCTCATCGTTGTCGGTGATCAGGCCTACTAAGTCCAGGATCCAGTTGCAGAGGGAGGTGTTTAGTCCCAGGGTCCTTAGCTTTGTGATGAGCTTTGAGGGCACTATGGTGTTGAACGCTGAGCTGTAGTCAATTAATAGCATTCTCACATAGGTGTTCCTTTTGTCAAGGTGTGACAGGGCAGTGTGGAGTGCAATAGAGATTGCATCATCTGTGGATCGTTTGGGGCGGTATGCAAATTGGAGAGGATCTAGGGTTTCTGGGAGAATGGTGTTGATGTGAGCCATGACCAGCCTTTCAAAGCACTTCATGGCTACAGAAGTGAGTGCTACGGGTCGGCAGTCATTTAGGCAGGTTACCTTAGTGTTCTTGGGCACAGGGACTATGGTGATCTGCTTGAAACATGTTGGTATTACAGACTATCAAAATAAAGAAAGTCGCACACTCCATGTATAAACTCCCAGAAATTTAATTTACCAACGTTTCGGCATCACTGTGCCTTGTGTATTACATCACTGTGCCACTGTGTATTACAGACTTAGACAGGGAAAGGTTGAAAATGTCAGTGATCAGCACATGCTCGGAGTGCACGTCCTGGTAATCCATCTGGCACTTTGTCCTTGTGAATGTTGACCTGTTTAAAGGTCTTACTCACATCGGCTGCTGAGAGCGTGATCACACAGTCGTCCGGAACAGCTGATGCTCTCATGCATGCTTCAGTGTTACTTGCCTCGAAGTGAGCATAGAAGTAATTTAGCTTGTCTGGTAGGCTCGTGTACTGTGCAGCTCCTGGCTGTGCTTCCCTTTGTAGTCTGTAATAGTTTGCAAGCCCTGCCACATCCGACAAGCGTCGGAGCCGGCGGTGTAGTACGATTCAATCTTAGTCCTGTATTGACGCTTTGCCTGTTTGATAAATCGTCGGAGGGCATAGCGGGATTTCATAAGCTTCCGGGTGTGTTCCTCTCCTTGAAAGCGGCAGCTCAACCCTTTAGCTCAATGAGGATGTTGCCTGTAATCCATGGCTTCTGGTATGTGCGAGCGGTCACTGTGGGGACGACCTCATCAACGCACTTATTGATGAAGCCAGTGACTGATGTGGTGTACTAGGAGTGTGGTGTCAGGAAAGTAACCTCACACTCAACGTCAACAAAGCAAAGGAGATGATTGTGGACTTCAGGAAACAGCAGAGGGAGCACAACCCTATCCACATCGACGGGACAGTAGTGGAGAGGGTAGTAAGTTTTAAGTTCCCCGGCGTACACATCACGGACAAACTGAATTGGTCCACCCACACAGACAGCGTTGTGAAGAAGGCCCAGCAGCGCCTCTTCAACCTCAGGAGGCTGAAGAAATTCAGTTTGTCACCAAAAGCACTCAAACTTTTCTCCAGAGGGTAGTGAGGTCTGCACAACGCATCACCGGGGGCACCCTACCTGCCCTCCAGGACACCTACACCACCCAATGTCACAGGAAGGCCATAAAGATCATCAAGGACAACAACCACCTGAGCCACTGCCTGTTCACCCCGCTATCATCCAGAAGGCGAGGTCAGTACAGGTGCATCAAAGCAGGGACTGAGAGACTGAAAAACAGCTTCTATCTCAAGGCCATCAGACTGTTAAATGAGTGGCTACTGCCAACATACTGACTCAACTCCAGCTCACTTTAATAATGGAAATTGATGTAAAAAAAATGTATCACTAGCCACTTTAAACAATGCCACTTAATATAATGTTAACATACCCTACATTACTCATCTCATATGTATACACTGTACTCGATACCATCTACTGCATCTTGCCTATGCCGTTCTGTACCATCACTCATTCATATATCTTTATGTACAAACTTGTGTGTATAAGGTAGTAGTTGTGGAATTGTTAGGTTAGATTACTCGTTGGTTATTACTGCATTGTCGGAACTAGAAGCACAAGCATTTCGCTACACTTGCATTAACATCTGCTAACCATGTGCATGTGACAAATAAAATTTGATTTGATCTCCTCAATGTCATTGGAAGAATCACAGATAACATTCCAGTCTGTGCTAGCAAAACAGTCCTGTAACTTAGCATCTGCTTCATCTGACCACTTTCTTATTGCCCAAGTCACTGGTGCTTCCTGTTTTAGGCCTTTTACTGAGGAGTGGCTTCCGTCTGGCCACTCTACCATAAAGGCCAGATTGTTGGAGTGCTGCAGAGATGGTTGTCCTTCTGGAAGGTTCTCCCATCTCCACAGAGGAACTCTGGAGCTGTGTCAGAGTGGCCATCGGGTTCTTGGTCACCTCCCTGTCCAATGCCCTTCTCCCCTGATTTCTCAGTTCACCTCTACGCAGACGACACCATTCTGTATACTTCTGGCCCTTCCTTGGACACTGTGCTATCTAACCTCCAAACGAGCTTCAATGCCATACAACACTCCTTCCGTGGCCTCCACTGCTCTTAAACGCTAGTAAAACCAAATGCATGCTTTTCAACCGTTCGCTGCCTGCACCCGCACGCCCGACTAGCATCACCACCCTGGATGGTGGTTTCTCCGACCTAGAATATGTGGACATCTATAAGTACCTAGGTGTCTGGCTAGACTGTAAACTCTCCTTCCAGACTCCTATCAAACATCTCCAATCTAAAATCAAATCTAGAGTCGGCTTTCTATTCCGCAACAAAGCCTTCTTCACTCACGCCGCCAAACTTACCCTAGTAAAACTGACTATCCTACCGATCCTCGACTTCGGTGATGTCATCTACAAAATAGCTTCCAATACTCTATTCAGCAAACTGGATGCAGTTTATCACAGTGCCATCCGTTTTGTTACTAAAGCACCTTATACCACCCACCACTGCGACCTGTATGCTCTAGTCGGCTGGCCCTCGCTACATATTCGTCGCCAGACCCACAGGCTCCAAGTCATCTACAAGTCAATGCTAGGTAAAGCTCCGCCTTATCTCAGTTCACTGGTCACGATGGCAACACCCACCCGTAGCACGCGCTCCAGTAGGTGTATCTCACTGATCATCCCTAAAGCCAACACCTCATTTGGCCGCCTTTCCTTCCAGTTCTCTGCTGCCTGTGACTGGAACAAATTGCAAAAATCGCTGAAGTTGGAGACTTTTATCTCCCTCACCAACTTTAAACATCTGCTATCTGAGCAGCTAACCGATCGCTGCAGCTGTCCTTAGTCCATCGGTAAATAGCCCACCCAATTTACCTACCTCATCCCCATACTGTTTTTATTTATTTACTTTTCTGCTCTTTTGCACACCAGTATCTCTACCTGCACATGACCATCTGATCATTTATCACTCCAGTGTTAATCTGCAAAATTGTAATTATTCGCCTACCTCCTCATGCCTTTTGCACACAATGTATATGGACTCTTTTTTTTCTACTGTGTTATTGACTTGTTAATTGTTTACTCCATGTGTAACTCTGTGTTGTTGTCTGTTCACACTGCTATGCTTTATCTTGGCCAGGTCACAGTTGTAAATGAGAACTTGTTCTCAACTAGCCTACCTGATTAAATAAAGGTGAAAAAATCAAATAAGTGGTCTGGCACTTTCCGAATGCACTGTATATATACAAAAGTATGTGGAAGCCCCTTTAAGTAAGTGGATTTGACTATTTCAGACACAAACGGGCGTATATAATCGAGCACAATGCCATGCAATCTCTATAGACAAACATTGGCAATAGAATGGCTTTACTGAAAAGCTCAGTGACTTTAAACGTAGCACCGTCATAGGATGCCACCTTTCCAACAAGTCATTTTGTCAAATTTCTCTCCTGCTAGAGCGGCCCTGGTCAACTGTAATTGCTGTTATTGTGAAGGGAAAATGTCAAGGAGCAACAACGGCTCAGTCGCGAGGTGGTAGGCCACACAAGCTCACAGAACGGGAGTGCTGAAGTGCGTAAAATCGTCTGTCCTCAGTTGCATCACTAACTACCGAGTTCCAAACTGCCTCTGTAAGCAAAGTCAGCACACTAATGCTCTTGTGGCTGAATGGAAGCATGTCCCCGCAGCAATGTTCCAACATCTAGTGGAAAGCCTTCCCAGAAGAGTAGAGGCTGTTATAGCAGCAAAGGGGGGGACCAACTCCATATTAATGCCCTTGATTTTGGAATGAGATGTTTGACGAGCACGTTTCCACATACATTTGGTCATGTAGCGTACATGAGTCAATACTATTAAAATTTTGTCCACTACTAACCAGATTTGAATAAGTGTTTAATAATCCGTCTGAAAAAATCTCTAAATTGATGACATCCTTCCAAAACTACACATCATTGATTATTAACATGTATCTACAGTACTGCTGTGTATGTATCATGGCGTTAGTCACCTTTGACCTCAATGCAAATAGAAATACAGTAGGGTAAATCCATTTAAATTCAATCACTTTTTGACAGCATTCCTTTTGGTTTAAACAAAACTTTCCATACATGTTTGCCCATGGAAGACCCGAATGCCAAAACATAAAAGATTAAGATAA
Organism: Oncorhynchus clarkii lewisi; assembly: GCF_045791955.1. Lineage (NCBI taxonomy): Eukaryota > Metazoa > Chordata > Actinopteri > Salmoniformes > Salmonidae > Oncorhynchus > Oncorhynchus clarkii. The sequence continues at coordinate 25,195,875 of NC_092148.1, forward strand.
AACTGTTCAAAGTACTCATTTTGCATACCCAACCATACCATGAGACAGCCATTGTCTTCATCACTGGAAAATATAAACTGTTGAGTTTGATATCATTTAAAAGCTTACAAACAGGGTTGTCAAATTATTTCATATTTTCTAGATATAAAATAAAAACAGATTTGAACCTTTAACGTCAATTATCTAAATGCTTAAACTCATATTCACATATGTTGTAATTTAGACCCTACTTTCCATTGTCTATTTTGGTGTTGTGCCTGCCATCAGTTGACACAACATGCTCTTAAGTACAGGGTAAGTGGCATTTGAATCATATAAATACAATTCATAGAATGGACCTATCCCTTCAGACCACTGCAATTTATCTGGAACAGTGGGTACACCATTGAAATTGAATACAAATTTGAACTTCTAATTACTGCCACAAAGATGGCCGCCGGTCCACCCACCATTGAATCTCAACTTAAATGGTCATGTTTATTCTACTATCTATACTTCCCAAGCACGACAGCCAAACTGATATTTCAGTTTTTTCATAAATTTACAAAGATGTCAACCTGTTTTTGCTTTGTGATTTTGGGGTATTGAGTGAAAATACAAATTTGATCAATTTTAGAGTAAGGCTAACTTAACAAAATGTGGGAAAAGGTCAAGGGGTCTGAATACTTTCCGAATGCACTGTACCTGCATCACATGTAATCTGCTAAATTTGAACCTGGATGGCATACATGATCAATCTGTCTTAACATTGAATCCTGAATCTTATCAACATTCCCTTGTCATGATTGTCTATGACCCTTTTGGCTGGACTGGGAGGAGCAGGCCTCCAAATGGCTCTGGAGCAATCCCATCATGCCCTGCTGTGGTAAGTATTCTCCGGTCAGTGATGAACCTCTCTAATAAGCAGCTACTTATAGTCAGACTCACTGGAGCCACAGTCTGGAGGTAAAGGAGACCATTATTTGTCCTTATTACAAGCCACATCTCCAACATAATATCCTCCTTAAACAAAATATATTTGTCTGCCATAGCCAAATAAATAACACACGGTTGTCTATCAGTATTGTGCTTCAACAGGACAGAGATTGTCCTGTTACAAAACTCCAGCTGCACTGCTAGCCTAAACAAAGAAACTATATTATTCTCTCTCCATTCATATCCCAGCTCTTTCTCCTCCTTTCCATTACTATTCCATGGACTGTTATCCTTAATTTTCTTTCCAGATAAGCAATCTGTCACTGCTATGATAAAAATCGTAACCTTCATTGAATGTCATTGACAAACGTTGCTAGAAAATTGATCTGGGACTAAGGCAGCAAAAAAGAAGGACTAGAGAGGGCAAAGGTCCTCTAGTAATATCTGGAGCATGAGGTGGAGGAGGAAGAAAGGAGATTGGATCATAAGGCATAAGATGTAATTGTAATGGGTGTGTGGGAGAATTTCCTCAGAAGTATGTTATGATGACTATGGTAGAGTTTTCCCTGGCCGGATCACATGACAAGAAAAAAATCCTGACTCCACTATGACCCTTCACCTAACGTCACTCTGCTGTTCTCTAATTTTAACTCATTCCAGCACTAATTTCTGAATGTCTTGGCTATTTTTTACCATGTTATTTCCCACCCTTAATGATCACTGACAGAGGTGTGAACATATAGGATTCCAATCTACCAGACTTGCCTCTAAATCAAAGCAAAATATTCCAGGGTGCATGTGACAATGACATCATTATTTTATAGACTAACTAGCTAGACTATTAGGCCTGCACAGAAACCAAGACAGCTAGTTCTACTATAGCTTATTTATTTGTTGTGACTGGGGTATCTGACACATTAACTACATGTTGACATAAATAGCTAACTAATTATCAACTTAGCTAGCTAAGTGTAAACAAAGGCGATTGTCATGGCTGACACAGTTAACCAGATACGAGCTAGTTAACTACCTTTACTTGATGCTAACAACTGTCTAGATGTGCTCGATACGTATGATTATCTTCCGTAATCCGTGTCTGCTTGACTTCCGATCTCAACCGCCCGGCAGTGCCCTGTTGCTCCACTCCCCCACCCATCTCACCTGCCTCACCGACGGGCTGAACTCGAACTCCCCTGCCTCTTTCAGATCCAGCCAGATCATTGGCATACGGGGGACCGCCTCCATCGCGGCCAGCGACTGCACCGAGTCTGAGTTAAAGTGACTTCAATTTAAATATCACTTCAGCAGTTTTTAATTCAGTGGATTTCTATATATTGTTTCTTATCATCCCCAAACAACTGTGTCATGTCTCCCTTTACACTTCAACAGGAAACGATGGACGCTAAGTGACGTGACGCCAGAAGGAATGTTCCAGTGCGCAAATGTTTATGGGAAATGTAGTTCACTATATTAGATCAGACTACTTGTTTCACTAGATGGTTTGAATTTGAAACATCTAGCTATATTCAGTATCGTTGGTTAGTCAATAACTACATGACATAATAGTATTATTTTTTAAAGTTATACTAATGTATTTTATCATCATGTTCGAGCGTGGGAACATTTGTGGAACATTTTTGCTGCACACAACATACTATTACCACTTCCGGTGTGCCTGGCCGCCATATTTGATTCTGCAAAAAATATAAATATTATGATATTTGTTTAGCTGTCTAGCAAAGTTACGAAAGTGTAATAAACACACATTCAGCGGCACAAATTAGAAGAGTTGCACTTTTAGCGAACGACTTTCTAAGGTAAGCAACACTTGAAAGTCGAATCCATAGTTAGCTGTAGCTAAATAACAAACCGTGTAGAAATGCTCTGCAACTTAGCTAGCTATCTAACGTTAAGCTAACGAGCTAGCTACTTGTAAAAGTAAGTCATTGACATTGTTAGATGTCTATCTAGCTAGCTATCTTGCAATGTAGATAAATACCCCAAACGCGAAATACTATTAAGATGTTATTGATTATGTCTTGTGAAAATCAAAGCCATCTTCAGTTCTGAATGCTAGTAACTAACGTTAGCTAGCTAACAATAATAGTGCGGATGTGGAAGTAGCCAGATTTGGTGCCCACTTCTTTGACATCCGTAGTTTCATATTCGACTTCCACCGGAACATAACACCAACCAAGTATCAAAGCATATAGTGTTGATTGTTACTTTATTAGATGTATTACTAGCTGACGAGAAAAGTTCAAGCCCAGCTAAATGAACTGTGCGATCATTCAGTCAGTGTTTCTTCCGCTAGCATGTGACTTGACACTTGTATTTTAGCAAAATAAATAATTTCACTTTTGCCAAGTTGATTCTTATTGCTGCCACAATTTCACATGTGTTCTGACTACGATTGCTTCACATTTACAAAAACGGAATATTTCCTAGTACTGCAATTTTTCCTTCAATACAACCATCAACATTACACCAATAAAACACATTGATGCAACATGTTTCGCAGAGCATAAACAATACTATTTTGGCAGCAAAAAAACATTATCTAGACATTTTAGCAATGCCTGGCTTATATTACTCAAGAGGGTTGTCTTACTGTTTTGACACTTACACAAAAACACTCTTTCTGTCTCCCAGTAGATGTCACTGGTTGACCTGGGGAAGCGGCTGCTGGAGGCTGCACGGGCAGGGCTGGATGATGATGTCAGGACCCTCATGGTTAATGGAGCTCCCTTCACCACTGATTGGGTAAGGGTCTCACTGTAGGGATACTCACATCCACTCACCTCATGTAGCCTAACACAGAGATATTGTTCCTCAGATCTCTTGCGGTACATCACAAATCTACCTATGTTGCAGTGCTGGCTTCTTTCACACAATCCAGACACAGTGTTGTAGGGACTGGGTCCTCATAAACCAAACTGTGTGTTCTAGCTGGGGACATCCCCGCTCCATCTAGCGGCTCAGTACGGACACCACTCCACTGCTGAGGTGCTCCTTCGAGCAGGCGTTAGCAGGGATGCCCGGACCAAAGTGGACAGGACCCCACTCCACATGGCGGCCACGGAGGGCCACTCCAATATAGTGGAGCTGCTAGTCAGTGTAAGGGCAACCAAATGTAAAGCTGACAGTATTCAGCAGTTTATATGAAAAACATAACAGTTCTATTTTTAGTAAAGTGACTGATTATTTTTATGTTGAATGTTCACCACCCTCATTTTGGAATCTAGGCTACCCGTCTCACTTTCCTATCTCTTTTCCACCACTGTGGGGCGTGCTGTACTCCCTAGCAGAGCGGAGCGGACATCAACGCTAAGGACATGCTGAAGATGACAGCCCTGCACTGGGCGGCCCAGCACGGTCACAGAGAGGTGGCAGAGCTGCTGCTCAAATATGGAGCAGACGTCCACTCCCTCAGCAAGTTTGACAAGACGCCCTTTGACATTGCCATGGACACCAGCAATACTGAGCTCATGATACTGTTACAGGTGAAGGGACTGTGTGTGTGTGTTTTGTATGTATATGGCTCTGATGTTCATTTGTTTTCATGAAAATGCCCTTGTCTGTATAAGAAGGGAAGTGAACACGGGAGGGGGGGGGGGATCTAAACACATGCAAGTGTGTGTTCTTATCGCTGGTTTATGTAGCACGTGTTGAGACCCTGAAGGTTTATGTAGCACGTGTTGAGACCCTGAAGGTTGAACTGTTGTGGGATGAACTGTCTGTTATTGTTAAATAACATCTTCAAGGTGTGTTTTGTGTATGTACACAGGATGGCATGCAGAACCAAGTGAACATGAACCCAGAGCCCCAGTTCATAATTTCCTCTGCTGGGGTCGTGAACCTCTCTGACCTCGTCAACACCACCGCCAAGTCAGGTATGGGCAACTGGAGCACTGGTTACAGTAAGTTAGGTACAAATTTAAGTAGAGGTACATCAAATATAATATAACTCACTGACATTTATAATTGATATAAATGGGGGAATCTTAGTTACCACCTGACCTCACCCAAGACACTTCTAAATACGATGACTTGATTGAGGTTTTGCATTGTCTTATTATCCCAGGAGAATCTGTCTCTACCACCTCAGTCCTGGCAACACTGGCAGCCCTGGCAGAAGCCTCCGGTCCCATGGGTAACAATGCAGGTAAGTGATGTCTATGCATAACCATGAGGATAACACTACAAATTACTCTGAGCTACTCATGTTACAATTAAAAGTTAGGGCTAACACGATCTGTATTATAGTTCTTAGACTGCAATGGTAAGTAACTCTATCTTTCCCACAGGCAAATCTGAGGATGCGATCGCTGCAGATTCTGTGGACTCGGCCATTCAGCATGTAGTGGGCGATGGAGGTCAGAGGGTCATCACCATAGTGACGGACCAACACGGCAACCTGCAGCCAGCGGGACTTGGACAGCAGTTCTTTGTCACTATGCAGGGGCAGCAAAGTAAGTAGGAAACCACAGCCATATATAGCCATTTATACACTCGGTAGCCAGTTTATTAGACCCCAGCCACACCCGGACTGTTCTCTCTACTACCGCATGGCAAGCGGTATCGGAGTGCCAAGTCTAGGACTTGGCCATTTGTGAACAGCCACACCCGTTCACAAATGGTTCCTACAGACATTGAGTCACGTGGCCGTGGCTTGCTATAAAATGCAGATAGACAGGCATCGGGGCATTCAGTTAATGTTGCAGCTGTAGACTGTTAGAATGGGCAAAATGAGTGACCTATCAAATTCAAGTTTATTTGTCACGTGCGCCGAATATAACAGGTGTTGTACAACCTTACAGTGAAATGCTTACTTACAGGCTCTAACCAATAGTGCAAAAAAAAGGTGTGTGTAGGTAAGTAAAGAAATAAAACAACAATACAACAATACAAAGACATTTGAAAATAAGAGTAGCAAGGATATATACAGACACCGGTTAGTCAGGCTTATTGAGGTAGTATGTACATGTAGGTATGGTTAAAGTGACTATGCATATATGATGAACAGAGAGTAGCAGTAGCGTAAAAAGGGAGGGTGGTGGGACACAATGCAGATAGCCCGGTTAGCCAATGTGCAGGAGCCCTGGTTGGTCGGGCCAATTGAGGTAGTATGTACATGAACGTATAGTTAAAGTGACTATGCAATAATGATGAACAGAGAGTAGCAGCAGGGTAAAAGAGGGGGTGGGGGGGCACACAATGCAAATAGTCCGGGTAACCATTTGGTTACCTGTTCAGGAGTCTTATGGCTTGGGGGTGAAAACTGTTGAGATGCCTTTTTGTCCTAGACTTGGCACTCCGATACCGCTTGCCATGCGGTAGTAGAGAGAACAGTCCGGGTGTGGCTGGGGTCTTTGACAATTTTTCAGGCCTTCCTCTGGCACCACCTGGTGTAGAGGTCCTGGATGGCAGGCAGCTTTGCACCAGTGATGTACTGGGCCGTACGCACTACCCTCTGAAGTGCCTTGCGGTCGGATGCCGAGCAATTGCCGTACCAGGCAGTGATGCAACCGGTCAGGATGCTCTCGATGTTGCAGCTGTAGAACCTTTTGAGGATCTCAGGACCCATGCCAAATCTTTTTAGTTTCCTGAGGAGGTATAGGCTTTGTCGTGTCCTCTTCACGACTGTCTTGGTGTGTTTGGACTATTCTAGTTTGTTGTTGATGTGGACACCAAGGAACTTGAAGCTCTCAACCTGCTCCACTACAGCCCCGTCGATGAGAATGGGGGCGTGCTCGATGCTCCTTTTCCTGTAGTCCACAATCATCTCCTTAGTCTTGGTTACGTTGAGGGATAGGTTGTTATTCTAGCACCACCCGGCCAGGTCTCTGACCTCCTCCCTATAGGCTGTCTCGTCGTTGTCGGTGATCAGGCCTACCACTGTTGTGTCGTCTGCAAACTTAATGATTGTGTTGGAGTCTTGCCTGGCCAATCAGTCGTGGGTGAACAGGGAGTACAGGAGGGGACTGAGCACGCACCCCTGGGGAGCTCCAGTGTTGAGGATCAGCGTGGCGGATGTGTTGCTACCTACCCTCACCACCTGAGGGCAACCCATCAGGAAGTCCAGGATCCAGTTGCAGAGGGAGGTGTTTAGTCCCAGGTTCCTTAGCTTAGTGATGAGCTTTGAGGGTACTATGGTGTTGAACGCTGAGATGACCTATGCTACTTTGAGCATGATATGATTGTCGGTGCCAGGCTCACCAGTTCCAGTATTTCAGAAATGGCTTTTCCCGTGCTTTTCAAGCACAACAGTATCTAGGATTTACAGAGAATAGTGCGACAAAAAAACCCATCTAGTCAGTGGCAGTCCTGTGGGCAAAAAACGATGAGAGAGGTCGAAGGAGAATGACAAGAATCATGCAAGCTAACAGGCAGGCCTCAAACAGGCAAATAACGGCACAGTACAACAATGGTGTGCAGAATGGCATCTCTGAACGCACAACTCGTCGATCCTTGTTACGGATGGGCTATTGCAGCAGACAACCACACTGGGTTCCACTCCTATCAGATAAAAACAAGAAAATGCCTCTTGATAGGTCCCTTGATACCAATTAAGCAACATTTGAATGCCACAACTTATAGAATATGTGCCCTGAAGAATTCAGACTGTTCTGGAGGCAAAGGGGTGTCCGACCCGGTACTAGATGGGTGTACCCAATAAACTGGCCACTGAGTGTATATTTATTTAGTTTACATTGTGCTCATGTCAGCCTTTTTCAAGCCATTACAATGAATGCATTCATGAGCTTGTGTTTTGTTTCTGTAGTGGTGGCAGTCCCGGCTGGTCAGATCACAGAGGAGGTGGTAGAACAGGAGCCTTATCCCTCTCCGGCACGCAAGAGGAGAATAGAGCCTGCAGTCATCCTAACCAGACCCAAAGAAAAGGTCAGCAATGGTCCCCATGTTTGTTGCTTGGCATAATATTCTGAAATCGTCTCTCTCTTTTTACTGTATGTGTCCATCGTTCTCAGAAAGCGAAGTCAGGGGACAGCAGTCGGGAGCAGCTCCAGAAGCAGTTGCAGGAGGCCAACCGGAAGGCCCAGGAGTACCGCACACAGCTCCTACAGAAGGAGCAGGAGGCTGAGCAGTACCGCCTCCGACTAGAGGAGGCCATAGAGCAACAACAGAGCAACAATACCAGCAATGCTACTGGTTCTACCAGAACAGGTGTCCAGGAGGTAGAGGTAGAGGAGGAGGTGGTCCAAATAGAAAAACAACATGAGACAGAGGAGAGAGTTGTAGAGGAAGACAAAGTGGAAGGGGAGGAGGACGTCCCATTTCCGGAAGACACCATTCTGGTTAAAGTGGAGGAGGAGCTGGATTCAGGGGAGGGAGAACAGATAACAGTGGATGAGACCGAGGAAACAGAGAAGGCTTCAACTAAGGTCACAACAACCCCCAAACGAGGGAGGGGACGAGGACGTGGGAGGAGGCGGTAGTCGAGTGTCCCTCTGTTCTCTTGGTGTTCTCTCATGATGTCTTGTTTTATGCTTTTATATTAATATAAACATTTATTACTTGTTTGTTATTTTAGAACAATAACGTTGTACTTGTATTTGTAACTAGGTTTTGAGATTATTTTATTTACTTACAATACTTTTGAAGCCATTGGCGAGCACTTGTAAGCTAACGCTGAGCCATGTGGGAGGAGTTAAGGATGCAGATGGCTCCACAGTGTACAAACCATTCTGTAAATTTATAGAAAGTAAGAAAAGGTATGTTTGCATAGGAGTGTAAATACTGCAATGTGGGTTTGATTGCACTGCATTCATTCTCCTAAGAATAAGGTTTGCAACACATTCTAAATAGGATATTCAATCCACAGCATTTCTGGTTCCTGTCATCAGCGTCATGTTTAAAATGGTAGAATCAAGTTAGCTCAAGTGTATAGTGCTAACTGAGCAAATGTATCTGATTCTTCCGAAAAGGTTGTCCAAGGCTGGCTAAGTTGTAGTTATTTGCGTACCTCAATGTGTGAGTGTTTGGGCATGTGTGGATGAGGTCGATGTGTGAGATATCGGTGTTTCTTTGGTAGTTGGCCAGCTTTCTTAAATCTCAGGCTTAAATATCCTCTTCTAGTACTATTTTAGTTGCAGACCACTCAGACATTAAGATACTGTAGGTTTTCATTTTTTGTTCCAAGTAATGTTAGATTTTAGAGTTAATGTGTAAGTTAATGTTATTCTTAAGCTCTTCTTTTTGTTCCTTTTGTCATTTTAAAGCATTACACTCTGTATAGACCAGCGTCTGTCAATAGACATTGATCTGTCATCGCAGTCCAGTTTAAACTAATACTCTCAGAAAAATATTGTTTACATATGCTCTCTTTGATGGCTAGTTAGTTTGGCACTATGTTCTCCTATGTGTTTTTATAATGTTCATAAAGAAACACTATCAGGGGTTATCTTCCAGTTGGTTAGGAGAAAAATAAATAAACATTTTGGTACAAAATAATGTTAGTGAGAAAATGTTGGATTGTTTTTTATGTGGAATACCCCTTTCTTAACAAATTTATTTTTAGAATTCAATAAATAAGCACTTATTGTTATTCTATCCATGCATGTTACTTGTCCTTTTTGATTATTTATTATATGACTATTGTTCATCGACAAACAATGCATCTACATACACTGAGTGTGCAAAACATTAGGAACACTTGCTCTTTCCATGACAGACTGACCAGGTGAATCCAGGTGAAAGCTATAATCCCTTATTGATGCCACTTCTTAAATCCACTTCAATCCGTGTAGATGAACGGGAGGAAACAGGTTAAAAAATGATTTTTATGCCTTGAGACATGGATTGTGAATGTGTCCCATTCAGAGGATGAATGGTCAAGACAAAAAATTTAAGTTCCCTTTGAACGGGGCATGGTATTAGGTTCCCATGTGTATCAAGAATGGTCCACCACCCAAAGGACATCCAGCCAACTTGACAAAACTGTAGGAAATATTGGGGTCAACATGGGCCAGCATCCCTGTGGAACGCTTTCGACACCTTGTACAGTCCATGCCCCGAAAGGGGTATGCAACTCAATATTAAGGTGTTCCTAATGTTTTGTACACTCCATGTATACCTGCAGGCATATAAAACAATCTAAATCTTATGTGTTTTGAATTAGTCCTGACGGAGTAGCTTTAATGAGGTTCACCATATAGCTTCTGTAAGTAATTATTAGAACGGAGCATTTCTTTCTTGCCTCGTTGAGCCTGAGGTTTTTTTTATTTCATATTTTCTCTTGAGGAATGCTGAATAAGTTTATCTAACTTTACTTCTATTTATAGCATGCATTTCACAATGATGTCCCTGGAGACCAATCAGGAAAATTACAAGCAATTTTTTAAAGTGCTTAGCTGTACATGAACAGTATCTATTCTGTTAAAACAGCTGTGATGGTTTCAGCAATGTACCATAGTACATCGGTGTCTCTTCCCAAGAAATTCCCAAGAAAACTGTTTACAGACCATTAAATAAACTTGAATAGATTACAGCAGAAAAACTAAAACAGCCCCTTTTGGTAATGAAATGAAGTCAGTGCATATAAAGTTGAAGTCAGAAGTTTACATACACCTTAGCCAAATACATTTAAACTCAGTTTTTCACAATTCCTGACATTTAATCATTTAAACATTTAAGTAAGAATTCCCTGTCTTAGGTCAGTTAGGATCACCACTTTATTTTTAGAATGTGAAATGTCTGAAATGAATAATAGTAGAGAGAATTATTTATTTCAGATTTTATTTCTTTCATCACATTCCCAGTGGGTAAGAAGTTTACATACACTCAATTAGTATTTGCTAGCATTGCCTTTAAATTGTTTAACTTGGGTCAAACGTTTCGGGTAGCCTTCCACAAGCTTCCCACAATAAGTTGGGTGAATTTTAGCCCATTCCTCCTGACAGAGCTGGTATAATTAGTCAGGTTTGCAGGCCTCCTTGCTCGCACACACTTTTTCAATTTTCTATTGGATTGAGTTCAGGGCTTTGTGATTGCCACTCCAATACCTTGACTTTGTTATCCTTAAGCCATTTTGCCACAACTTTGTAAGTATGCTTGGGGTCATTGTCCATTTGGAAGACCCATTTGCGACCAAGCTTTAACTTCCTGACTGATGTCTTGAGATGTTGCTTCAATATATCCACATAATTTTTCTCCCTCATGATGCCATCTATTTTGTGAAGTGCACCAGTCCCTCCTGCAGCAAAGCACCCCACAACATGATGTTGCCACCCCCGTGCTTCACGGTTGGGATGGTGTTCTTCGGCTTGAAAGCATCCCCCCTTTTCCTCCAAACATAACGATGGTCATTATGGCCAAACAATTCTATTTTTGTTTCATCAGACCAGAGGACATTTCTCCACAAAGTACGATATTTGTCCCCATGTGCAGTTGCAAACCGTAGTCTGGCTTTTTTATGGCGGTTTTGGAGCAGTGGCTTCTTCCTTGCTGAGCGGCCTTTCAGGTTATGTCGATATAGGACTCGTTTTACTTTGGATATAGATACTTTTGTACCTGTTTCCTTCAGCATCTTCACAAGGTCCTTTGCTGTTGTTCTGATATTGATTTTCACTTTTCACACCAAAGTACATTCATCTCTAGGAGACAGAACATGTCTCCTTCCTGAGCGGTATGAGGGCTGCGTGGTCCCATGGTGTTTATACTTGCTTACTATTGTTTGTACAGATGAAGGTGGTACCTTCAGGCATTTGGAAATTGCTCACAAGGATGAACCAGACTTGTGGTGGTCTTGGCTGATTTATTTTGATTTTCCCATGATGTCAAGCAAAGAGGCACCGAGTTTGAAGGTAGGCCTTGAAATACATCCACAGGTACACCTCCAATTGACTCAAATTATGTCAATTAGCATATCAGAAGCTTCTAAAGCCATGACACCATTTTCTGGAATTTTCCAAGCTGTTTAAAGGCACAGTCAACTTAGTGTATGTAAACTTCTGACCCACTGGAATTGCGATACAGTGAAATATAAGTGAAATAATCTGCCTGTAAACAATTGTTGGAAAAATTACTTGTGTCATGCACAAAGTAGATGTCCTAACCGACTTGCCAAAACTATAGTTTGTTAACAAGAAATTTGTAGAGTGGTTGAAAAACAAGTTTTAATGACTCCAACCTAAGTGTAGGTAAACTTCCGACTTCAACTGTATGTAAAGTGGCTGAGTGTGTGTCGTAGACCTTAAAGAGCCAATGAACACACCAATTGGTGTATGGGAGGGGGAAACTGAAAATTAGTTGTCATTGGCAGAGGTTTGGAACTCTCTTTCTTATTGATCTATTAACTAATTAACCACATGGTGATGTCACCATGGAAGGCCAAAACTCCATCCCACTGACAGGCTGACATTTCCTGCATCTTTCAAACAGCTCATACAATGAAAGTGCCCTTAACATAATTTTCATAATTTCATAATATTATTCCAATCTTATAGTGTGTAAATATACAGTGGGTTCTGAAATTATTGACAACTTTGATAAAGATGAGCAAAAATGAAAGTATAAAATAAATAATTTAAAAACTGAGGTATATTGAATGCAAACAAAGGGGGGAAATTATATTATTTTATACTAATACAATTGCTCAGAGAAAGAGATTGTGTTTAACAAGTAATATTTCTTATCTCAAAAAGGTAGCGTTCAAGATTATTGACACCCATTTTCAATACCTTTCAATAACTCACCTTGCGAGGATAATGGCACTGAGCCTTTAAAAAAAAATGGAGAACACATTGGGAGGGATCTTAGACCATTCCTCCATACAGAATAATTCCAGATCATTGGTATCCTTCATCTACGCTTATGGACTGCCCTCTTCAATTCAATCCACAGGTTTTCAATGGGTTTCAAGTCCGGAGACAGCTGGCCATTGCAACATTTGGCCACGCACACCAGTGGTGGGTTTGGTGTTGAAATGAGAATGCACGAGCAGAAAATAACCCCATACTACTGTAAAATATGGTGGTGGATCTTTAATGTTATGGGGCTATTTTGTTTCCGCTGGTTCTGGGGCCCTTGTTAAGGTGAACACCATCATGATCTTTACCCAATACCAGGATATTTTAACCAAAAATCTTCCAGCAAGCCTGTTGCTGCCAGACTTGATACACCAGTACCGCTTGCAGTGTGGAAGCAGAGAGAATAGTGTATGGCTTGGATTGGAGTCTTTAACAATTTTCCAGGCCTTCCTAACACACCGCCTGATAAACTATAGATGTCCTACATGGCAGGCAGCTTGGCCCCAGTGATGTACTGGGCTGTCTGCACCACCCTCTGTAGTGCCATGCGATCGAGGGTGGTGCTATTGCCATACCAGGCTGTGAAGCAGCCAGTCAAAATGCTCTCAATTGTACAGCTGTAGAACTTTTGGAGGATTTGAGAGCCCATGCCCTCAAATCACATGACTGCGTTTGGACCATTTTAAGTCTTTACTGATTTGGACACCGAGGATCTTGAAGCTCTCGACCTGCTCCACTGCAGCCCCGTCAAAGGATTCTGCATGAAGGAATGGTCTAAGATCCCTCCCAATGTGTTCTCCAACTAATAATTTTTTTTAGAAAAAGGCTCAGTGCCGTTATCCTCGCATAGTGAGGTATTGAAAGGTATTGAAAATAGGGGTGTGAATAATTTTGACCCCTGCCTTTTTGAGAAGAAAATATATGACTTCTTAACCGTGCTTGACTTGGACTGAAATTGGTTCCGGTAGTCATTTTGGGTGCCGGTACAGTTTATATTTAGGTGCAGGAGCGCCACAATACTGCTCAAGCAGTAGAACATTTGAGGTGCCGGTACTCAGCTCCAGTGAGCTCCTGCCCAAGTTAAGCACTACTTGTTAAACAATTTTCTCTGAGTAATTGTATTAGTATCCATAATATCATTCCCCCCAAAAATGTAGAATACAATATAACTCAATATTTGAATTATTTATTTTATACACAAATTTTTGCTAATTTTTATCAAGTGCGTCAATGATTTTTGACTGCACTGTGCCTTTAAAATGCTCATGTAATTAATGGGTACATTTATCAGTTATTGATAATTGATAGTTATTGATCACCACAGTTTATGTCCTTAACATGTGCAGAGAACGTCAAATTACTGTAGTAGACTGTGAATATGGGAATGGAATGCCTGCTTCTAGCAGGAAGACACACAAAGGGTTTGTATCCATGTTCCAATGTTAGTGTATGTGTATCTTTAAAAAACAGAAGTGTTGTCAATATCAACAATAGATTATATGAATTACCGAAGACCTCTACAGCTTTTTTGAAAGATATGTAACAGTATTGTACTAAATGGCACAATAACAATTGCTTATTGCTTTACACAAGCGTTTTAATATTTCACAAAATGATTGTACATAAATGTTTTTAGATGCAATATTAAATAGGTTCCCCATCACTGTCTGTCTATACGATAATTATATATATCAAGGCACCCCATTTGTGTGTCACAGTGAATTGTTATTCTGCATGGTATTGGATCCGTCTCGGTCGAAAGAGCAGCCCTTGCCTGCGGCTGGAGCAATAGCAGGTGTGTCTATTGGCCTGATGAGAGTCAGACAAAGCGCTTGGGTTCACACAAATGATACAGACGGCTGCAAGCTACCCCTGCCACAAACTGAGAATGTGTTAAAGAGAAAGTGTTAATGTTTTTACCCGTATCATGAGCTTGGAGCATAATAAAAAATAATTATGTTTTTTCCCTTAACTTTTCGTCTGATGTTTGACTTCTTAAAACAAGAAACTAAGGCAATGCATCGTAATTACTTTTATTATGAAAGGAAAGAGGCTCAAGGCAAGCATAATACATGTTCAAAAGAAGGCTCAAACGTTGACAGTGAATACTGTACAGTACCAACTAAATAACAGCAGCATCAACATGCGTAAAGCACTCAACATGCTTGGAGGGGAAACTTTGCAAAAACATGCAAAGACACTTGTGCACAGAAAGGTACCACTAAACTGATACATTGTGATAGGAAAAGGCCACAGTATATCACAAGAACATCACATGTCAAAGTGTGAAAGCACACTCATTTGGTAGGTGTATGACATCTGCTTGAAGTGCATAACATATTTTTCTGTCATCTATTGACTATCTGTAAACATGCTACTCTATAAGGCGTACAGTTAAGGAGTTGCCCAAATAAAGAGCCACAGACATTGTCCATAAAGGGATCGTCCAAGGTGTGATAATATGTTCAGATGTTGCACACTGCTAACATGCCATCTGTAGGCAGTGATATGCTTTATTTTATTTCAGATATGAAAAGGATATTACATAGAACTATAGCAAGATGTTATCTACGACAGAACTACTGGAATTAATCTTTCGACTCATCCAGATGTTCATAATTAGGCACAAGTTATGGCACAGTAAACATTTCAATAAACCTCATTTGGTCATTCAGATTTATGACTCTGGATCCTTTACATTAAAAGTGATTTGTCATTTTTTTGATTGCAGACATTGAATAGTTAACACTTATCCCACTGCTGACATCAAACATCTAAGGCCCATTGAAGCCTCCCGAAAAACAATGAAGTCTCTTTAAAGGATACTTTGAAACATTGTCTACCTCTCTTTCCACGATGGCAAGAAAACAAAGAACTTGGGTGACAAAGATAGGGATATCAATGTTATGTTATAGGCTGGCT
Organism: Oncorhynchus clarkii lewisi; assembly: GCF_045791955.1. NCBI lineage: Eukaryota > Metazoa > Chordata > Actinopteri > Salmoniformes > Salmonidae > Oncorhynchus > Oncorhynchus clarkii. Next base: position 25,211,480 of record NC_092148.1, read on the forward strand.
GATGTTAAAGGAAATATCTGTCTTCCAATTTCAAAAAGTATCAACCAGCTCAATGAGGGTCAGGGTCTTTGTGAGTGCACAAGGCGCTGGTTGGCATAAATGTAACTACATTTGTTTTTTCTGTGTAAGTGTATTTTTGTTTGAGCGATGCTTGATTGATTGTTTGTGCATTTTGTACCTTGGCCAAAGTGGACAATTGAAGTCAAAAATTCCACAGGATACACTGTTTATACACTGAGGACCTTGCCGCAAACAAGCAACTTTATAGCTTCAAGCGGCATTCAAATGTTTTCCTTGTTCTTACATGGAGTTTTATTCCTTTACTACTACAAGTACACAATTGAAATGTAGGCCTATTTGCAGGAGGAACTGTTGCATAGAGCACCTGTAGCCCTTTCCTGCAGTCAAATGACCAAAAGTGGTCTCATGGGTGGAATGTTATTAATATTTCTCATAGTTTCATAATTAATAAACATCCAGTGTTGCTATGTCAAACAGTTGTGTTATATTTCAGTATTCTGTGATGTATATAAAATGTAATATTGGGATGCAAACTCAAAATTGAATACATTTCAACTATATATCTGACTTGGTAAAATTGTCTTATTATTTTAAACCCATAACCATGTGCATAAGGTGTATACATTTTTTCTGAGTAGATTTGTTTAAGACAAGAAACACTGTGTGACCCTAGTTTAGCCCACCGCAGTAAAGGGTTAAGGGGATGGGGTAGTGAAATAATGCAATAGTAGTGGCAACGAGTTAGCCTGGAGTGTGTCTTCGGGAGTTAGATATGATAGCAGGTACCTTAGATGATGCCTATAGTGTTAGACATTTGGTAGAAGATGTTCCTTATAAGTGATTCCATATGAAACCAGAACAAATAAAATACCATGATTTAGGGATTTTCGCAACATAGAATGGTCCTTTGGAGGAAAGCATAACTGAGAATTACTAAATCAAAGTTGCCATATTATGGCATTTTTGCCTTACCCAGGCCTCCTGTAAGACTCCACAATCTTTCCTCTGTAGATGCTAAAAAGCTAAAATTGGTGTCATATTAAACTTGCTCTGTAATATGAGTAGTATTATGATTTCAATAACATTTTTGTACATTCATTTATGAATATTTAAAAATACAAACATGAATATTGAAAAAAATTAACAAATGTTTCAATATATTGTTGAACATAATATACTCTAGGGGCATATCAAAGTTCCATGGTGGGATCTCTGCTAGTTTTAATTTTATTGAACGTTTCATATTGAGAAATTGGCACAGCAGGCAATGTAACCAATCACAGCCCTCCTTTTACTTGCATCATTGCACATCATGCAAATTTAAGGACTCCTGGGAAAGGCCAAAATGTCATAAATATGACAACTTAGATCAATTGTTTCTCAATTATGCTTTTAGATACAAATGTCAAATATATGTCAACAATCTTTCTTACAAAGGACATTTCTATGGATAAAATCTTTTTTTAAATCTGCAAAATGATGTCCTTTTTTGTCCTGGTTTCATATGGAATCACTCGTATGTGTTGTCATTAGGGTAATAAGGGCTGGCAATTACTGCTTATGACTGCAGTAATTGGTGAAGCAATTGATACAACATGTTACAATAGAGCAGACAAAGAAAGGTTTTAGGTGATGCATGCTCTTTGGCTGCTTCTAATCCAAAGATGTCACTGGTGGTTTGGCACCAGCAGTCATACAGCATGTGGTCCTTGGGCAAAATGGATAAACAAAGTTGCTCCTCGAGCATTGCAATATTTAACAGTGCTTCAGTGTCAAGGGAGCTCCTTCTCCACACGGAGAAGGACACTGCAATACAGTGTCGAGGGAGCTCCTTAGGTCCTCCTTAGACAATGCGGTAGTCAAACGTGTCCTTCTCCGTGTGGTCTGTCCAGTTGGAGGAGGGCATGCTGCGGTATGGGTCCAGCAGGATGCGGAAGCAGCGCACGATGAGCAAGGCCAGGGCGATGAAGAGGAGGAGGACGAAGACAAAGGCAGCCTTCCCCTCAGCCATCCTGGACCCCTCATCCATTTCGGCACTGCTCCTCCTGCCTTCCTCAGATAATCACTTTCAGATGTGGTAAGATACTGGAGCACTGGTGGCTCCTGTAGTGAAAGCCAAACCAATCAAATATGAGTAAATACAATGTATATAATATGTCATTCAGGGCAGGTGGGGCTTGCCTGTTTTGCATGTTATTTTGGCATTAATACGTGTCACATATCAGTTTGCAAATAATGCAACAAAAAATATATAATTGAGTTAATTAAGCCGCATACAAACATGGTCTCTTTTTTGTTTTCTTGAGTAAGGCAGCTCCAAAATGCAGGTGTTTCAGCTTAGCTTAGTGCTTTCTGTGGTGGTGGGGCAAGCCAGCAGAAAATATGGAGCATTGTGCCGTGATTGGCTCAGTGTTCTGTCACTCATGGGGACACTACGTCACCACCAAGTCTAAGGGTAGACATAAAAAATTCTATCCCCTTGGGTGCTGCCATAGAGTTACATTAGAAGTGACCATCCAAGAAGGCTCAAGGTCATTGGCCACAGATAAAATGACATCAAGTCCCGTTATACAGTAGCTTTGAATGAACTGATCAGGTCAACATCATACTTTCAAAATATTAGCTAGCAGTCATCATCATGAATCAAGTCGACAATCTACTGGCAAATCCTTTTCAATCCTTGTCATATGAAGAGAAATAATGAAGATAAATTATAGATAGAATGCATCGGTGCTCATCGCCCATCGCCCATTGGACATAAACATTACAGAACAAGTTGAAAATCGCAAATTCAACAATGAGTGGGTTGGAAGGAATCAGCGGCTAACTGGAAGTACTGCAAAGCAATCATTAGCCTGCAATTCATTGGAGTGGCTGTGGCTGTGTGGTCCCAAGTCTAAGATTAAGGGTCTCTTTTCCTAGTTTAAAATTATAAACATTTAACATTGGCCATGCTGTTAATGAAGCAAGATTTGTGCCGTGCTCAAAACAACTGTTAACTCAGAACTGCAAAATCTGACTTTAGTGAGTACAAGACAATCGGAACTCGGGTAAAATACGTTTTTAACTTTCATCCAACTCGGAATTGTAAATCCGGAATTTGAGCCTCTATCTAGAGCTACAACCTTAAAATCACAGACATCAACAAGATTCAACCATTTTTTTCCCCCCAGAGTTTCCAGTTGTCTTGAAAGCACAATAAATCCAGAGGATGCCAGACTTTGATGACAAAATTGTTCAAGTGAGCACATCACAAGGTGAGTCCAAAAATGTATTGTATGATGCTGCATAAATGATTTAATATGCCAGGGAGACAGTATTACTTTCCTTGCTACAGTATTACTTTCCTTGCTAAAGTATGCATATGTGTATGTTGTGTAGTAAGTAAGCTGTTAGTAGCCCATTTGCCAATACTTTGGTCTATTTTTCACCTCTTAATTTCACCCGACCAAGATTTAAATGCTTTGAATAGTTCAGGCTCCAAGCAGCAACACTGTGTTAGAATGTTTTGCTCTCTCGATTGTGAGCTTTAAGAGGCTATTTTGGGCTGGATTTAGGCCTCATGGTTCTGTAAGCATTAAGCGTTGTCACAGAGATTGAGAACGTCACCTGGGAGGGGATGACAGGCAAAGCCGGTAGTGTTATGTGATGGCTTATGGTGAGGATGAAGACGAAAGAGCCCGTTGTTCTAGACATATCTCTGCCAGTGACTCTCGGGAGAGAAGCCTTCAACCCTGCTTCTCTGTGACGGGCAGAGGATGAACATCCTGTAATCCATCACACTTAGGACTCAAGAATGATATTTCACCCTGCTGACTTATTGTGTTGCTAGAGGAAAGTGACAGATGATGTGGCAGTAAGCACAGCTGAAGGAAAAGGAACCAAAACGAATGTCTGGTTTACGGTAAACAAAAATTCAGTCTGATGTAAATCGATGTTAGTTAATACAATATAATTGTTGATGAATTTAAGCTAATATCCATGTCTTACTATGATGAAATTAATAATTTATACTACAAAAAAGAGAGAACATGTTTAAGCAGTGCTTTTGATATAGGCTACCTTCTTCAGTTCTTTAATTCTGTCCCTTCAAGGTACTATTGTTGAGCAATTAAGTCTAGCAACCCGCATTTTTAGGCAATATAAAATCAAGTCTCCTCACATTTACTTGACCATTTTGCATTGTCGTTGCATTACAGAAGCCTCAGTTACAAAAAAAAATCAGGGAGGCAGTTGACACCTTAAAGAATATGATTGTTCATGCCTGTGTAGACATGAACAGAGTTGACTATCAAAGTGGCAAGAGAATGAGTTTTGGTTTGATTTATGACTTACTATTCAATTCTACAGCTGACTTCTAGTGTCATTTTGTAGGGTGGGCTGTGAACAGCATTAATTAAATATATATTTTTATTAGTCAAACTGGAGAGAATAATACTATGGTATGATGGGTTCCATACGTTTGTTATTGATTCTACAGTGTCAGAATGCATATTCTAGGCTATATCTCATAACAAACACATATTTGCCTGGGATCGACTGACTTCTGAAATAATGTGACAGAATGGCACGTGTTGCGCATTGACAAGCCACACCATTTTGAAAATAGAAAACAAGCTATTTTTAGAAAACAGGTCACACCCTTAAATAAATGTTTATTTTAATATGTTTTATAAGAGTTTATAGACTATTAGAATTATTTTCTGATAGAGTGTTATTGTATCAGGACAACATTGGGAAATTAAAAGGAAAATTCAAGGCATTCTCTCGCCTGTGCGCAGGTGCCAAAATGACACAAAAATAGTTTTTTCTCTGTCACTCAATGAGCAGCATGGCATTGAAACGCTAAAATAAATGACCAAAACATGATTTTAAATAATTAATGTATTAGGCCTACTTTAGACTAGCGAGAAGATGGCGTGACGCTTACCTGTTGTATCAGAAGAGCGCGGGAAATTCCGTCAGCGCGCGCACCAAAGGCAATACATTTATGAATAGCCTCATATTTTTCAGTATTTTGCGAGAAAAACAAAAACAAGCATTTTATCTAAACATACCCTGCTCTCCATTTTCAATATCTTTCTTTCAAGCTGTTAATATTTCTGCCTGCTCATCCACCCAGAGCTTTTGTCGTCCCCCTCACTCACTCCCACCAAAGTGATGTAGTAGGCTCTCGTTGCCAGTGGCAACCTGTTGCCATAGTAATCCATCCTTACAGGTGTAAGTGCACGAGAGAAAGCAAGGTGTGGTTCTGTCTGTGTTTCATGACGTAGCAAATTGACAAGCTTCTGTTTGAGACATATGAATAATTGATTCTTCCACAACCTTATTGTTAGATAATTGTAAAATGTGCAGATTATCTCTACAAATAGAGAGATAACACATCGAAAACATTTAATTCTGGCCTTTGATATATATATATTTTTAACTTCGCTGCAAGAAACATGTAGAGAACCCTTGCACAGACTAGTATCTTGGTTTTGACTCATATCCCATTCCCCGAGTCCCCCGATAGTCCAGGCTACCAAACTATTGCCTAATACCCACATTATTTTTCATAAATAAACAATGATGACCATGCAAGTCAGTTTCTCAATGGTCTGTGAGTAATAGGCTATATTAGACATACCTCACTGGTAAGATGTGATTGAATTACTTGATTCATAATATAAGCAGACCAATACTGTTTTGGGTCACAGAGAGTGGGTTATTTGACCTCAGTGTTCGATGAGCATGATTTGCTCTAAACCAGACGTCAAGCAGTTAGTCTTCCACATTTAAGAATGATGGGTCAGACTGCTTGAAAAAAACAAATCCACGTTGAAGTTGTTCACTAATCTAAAACTCACTGATGGGCCTGGCATACAAAGCCCCACAGAGCTCTCTGGTGGTTATTTTGTGCATTGCGGTTTAAAGCACACAACGGTGACGTACGCTGAATGTATAAAACAGGAACCCTTGCTCTTTACATGACATATACTGACCAGATGAATCCAGGTGAAAGCTATGATCCCCTATTGATCTCAACTAGTAAATCCACTTCAAACAGTGTAGGAGGAAGGGAAGGAGACAGGTTAAAGAAGGATTTTTAAACCTTGAGACATGGATTGTGTACGTGTGCCATTCAGAGGGTGAATGGGCAAGACAAAATATTTAAGCGCCTTTGAACGGGGTATGGTAGTAGGTTCCAGGTGCACCGGTTTGAGTGTGTCAGGAACTGCAACACTGCTGGGTTTTTCACGCTCAACAGTTTCCCTTGTGTATCAAGAATGGTCCACCACACAAAGGACATCCAGCCAACTTGACAACAACATCCCTGTGGAACACTTTCAACACTTTGTAGAGTCCATGCCAGATGAATTGAGGCTGTTCTGAGGGCAAAAGGGATGCAACTCAATATTAGGAAGGTGTTCCTAATGTTTTGTACACTCAGTGTATAAGAATATACTGTATAACCTGGTATTGAGCCTCAGGCGTTTAGTTACCGGACAGCGATGGGCCGATACCAGTGCTGCCATTGGCTCAAAGGGAAGCTGAATCTCATTCATCTACACCCTCACTGCATGCAGGCTATTATTATGCAAAAACAATACACGTATAGGTAAACAATAGTTTATGTGCAAGTAAGAATCAAAGATTTACTCATTTGTTGATTCCTATGGAAGTTCCACTGTTAACACTTCTGTAGCCGCTGACTGTTTCTTGCTTTCTTTCCAATAGAGAACTGAAAACACAGTCTTTGATTAGCTACCCTCCTAATTAGGAGACATTTTCACTTCATGTTCTTTTATGGAAATGAATTGAAATGAACACCGTTCATATCAAACACAATTTGCATAGTTCACTCAAGAAGCTATATACTCAAGAAGCTGGCTACATTTGACCATAACACTTTAGTTCACACACCAAAATCAAACCCATATGAATTTACATTTGAAAGAGGAGCATAAATATATTTTACCCAGGGGGTATGTGGTTACAGAACAGATGAAACAATATTCAAACATGCACTCACACCATCCCTTGATATGCTTTTCATGTTGGCTACATAGTTTAGAGCTTTTAAGTCACATTTCTACTGATAAATGAGTGTGCACATGTGCATACACATACCCTTTCATGTGAAACACACAAACCACAGGAGGCTGCTGAGGGGAGGATGGCTCATAACGGCTGGATTCAAGTGAATGGAATGGTATCATACATGTTTTTGATGAGTTCAATACCATTCCATTTATTCCGTGCCAGCCGTTACTATGAGCCCATCCTCCCCAATTCGTTTTTTTTAATCCCTTTGGTGCAATTCTCACAAGTATGTGGTACATTTTTACAACTCTTAGTACAAAACTCAAAATAGATCATCAAAAAGGCAGTCGTTTCAAATCTCTAAGCACATTTTCAATTGACTAAGGCCTAGATTTGATTAGATCAAGTGTCAACTGGCAATTGTCGACACCCACATAGCTGATATTTTGGTTGTGTCATAGCTGATGTTTTGGCGATGTTTCGGAGGTGTAACTGCATTGGAGATGTCAAAACCTGTGAGCAACTCCTCTTGATCAGTCACAAAGTCGTAGGACTACCCCTCCCGGCTGACATCTGATTTAACAACAACACACAAAATCATAGTCACTTTTTCACCAAACTTTATCAGTGTTTCAGAAATACAGTGGGGCAAAAAAGTATTTAGTCAGCCACCAATTGTGCAAGTTCTCCCACTTAAAAAGTTGAGAGGCCTGTAATTTTCATCATAGGTACATTTCAACTATGACAGACAAAATGAGAAAAACAAATCCAGAAAATCACATTGTAGGATTTTTAATGAATTTATTTGCAAATTATGGTGGAAAATAAGTATTTGGTCAATAACAAAAGTTTATCTCAATACTTTGTTATATACCCTTTGTTGGCAATGACAGAGGTCAAACGTTTTCTGTAAGTCTTCACAAGGTTTTCACACACTGTTGCTGGTATTAAGGCCCATTCCTCCATGCAGATCTCCTCTAGAGCAGTGATGTTTTGGGGCTGTTGCTGGGCAACACGGACTTTCAACTCCCTCCAAAGATTTTCTATGGGGTTGAGATCTGGAGACTGGCTAGGCCACTCCAGGACCTTGAAATGCTTCTTACAAAGCCACTCCTTCGTTGCCCGGGCGGTGTGTTTGGGATCATTGTCATGCTGAAAGACCCAGCCACGTTTAATCTTCAATGCCCTTGCTGATGGAAGGAGGTTTTCACTCAAAATCTCACGATACATGGCCCCATTCATTTTTTCCTTTACACGGATCAGTCGTCCTGGTCCCTTTGCAGAAAAACAGCCCCAAAGCATGATGTTTCCACCCCCATGCTTCACAGTAGGTATGGTGTTCTTTGGATGCAACTCAGCATTCTTTGTCCTCCAAACACGACGAGTTGAGTTTTTACCAAAAAGTTATATTTTGGTTTCATCTGACCATATGACATTCTCCCAATCTTCTTCTGGATCATCCAAATGCTCTCTAGCAAACTTCAGACGGGCCTGGACATGTACTGGCTTAAGCAGGGGGACACGTCTGGCACTGCAGGATTTGAGTGCCTAGCGGCGTAGTGTGTTACTGATGGTAGGCTTTGTTACTTTGGTCCCAGCTCTCTGCAGGTCATTCACTAGGTCCCCCCGTGTGGTTCTGGGATTTTTGCTCACCGTTCTTGTGATCATTTTGACCGCACAGGGTGAGATCTTGCGTGGAGCCCCAGATCGAGGGAGATTATCAGTGGTCTTGTATGTCTTCCATTTCCTAATAATTGCTCCCACAGTTGATTTCTTCAAACCAAGCTGCTTACCTATTGCAGATTCAGTCTTCCCAGCCTGGTGCAGGTCTACAATTTTGTTTCTGGTGTCCTTTGACAGCTCTTTGGTCTTGGCCATAGTGGAGTTTGAAGTGTGACTGTTTGAGGTTGTGGACAGGTGTCGTTTATACTGGAGGACAGAGGAGCCTCTTAAAGAAGAAGTTACAGGTCTGTGAGAGTCAGAAATCTTGCTTGTTTGTAGGTGACCAAATACTTATTTTCCACCAAAATTTGCAAATAAATTCATTAAAAATCCTACAATGTGATTTTCTGGATTTTTCTTTCTCATTTTGTCTGTCATAGTTGAAGTGTACCTATGATGAAAATTACAGGCCTCTCTCATCTTTTTAAGTGAGAGAACTTGCACAATTGGTGGCTGACTAAATACTTTTTTGCCCCACTGTACATGTTTCACATTTATATGAGCAACACATGTTCATATAAAGTAATTGCCTTTTACAATGCAAATCTCACATTACTTTTGATATGATTTTAATTCATCCGACTGCTCTTTATTGATGATCACTTAAACGTTTGGTTAACCTATAGATTTGACATATAAACTGGTTTGTCTACTGCAGATTTTGAGAACGACATCATGAAAATGTATGTCGATAAAGTAGAAACATAAAAAGTTTGATATGTACTCTAATGAACTATTATAGGCTAAAGGGTGACTTGTGATTTTACTTCAGAGTAAGTTTTCAAAAAATGATATTGACAAGATCATAGATGTACTGTATACAACAAATCCAATCAAATTAAACTTTATTGTTTGTGTATACAGATTAGCAGATGTTACAGCAGGGTGCAGCAAAATGTTTGTGTTTCTAGCTCCTACAGTGCATTAATACAATATCAATACGCAATTCAGTACTGTATACCGGAATATAAACCATTTAAGTAGAAGACACTTTTATCCAAAGTGACAACAGTCCACACATTTTGGTATTTGACCCCAGTGGGAATCGAACCCACTGCTCTGGTGTTGCTAATGACGTGCTCTTATGAACTGAGACACGTACAGGACCCCTACAATACATACGTACAATACTGTAAAATACAACATACGATTACAATTCAGGTGGAAGAAGTATGACTTCCATCCACATGAGCGTACCACTCTCCTTCAGGCCATGCATGATGAGGATGCAATGATTTCAATCCAGACCAGTCAGGCTTGGATTAGCCATGCCAAAAGGTTTTTCCCCAAGTACATTTACTGTGATGTTGATGAGAATCTATGAATCTATGGAAAAAAATGCTCAAAACATGCTTGATGCAATGGAGCCTGCTAAACATTGCTTCTTTAATTTATTTAATTTGATTACATTGTGAAAGTTGTCTTGAATGATGACACCTTTGATCACACATGGGACAGAAATTATGTAAATGTGATGTTAAGTCAATTTTAATGGGTAGTGCAAGTGTTTTGCCAAATGTGAAAAAGTGTCATGTACTGTAATTAACAACAATAACAAAAATTGAGAAGATATCAATATGTTTTGTTTTGGTGATTAAACCAATGTACTCATTATATTGCACAGTAAACTTACATTTTGAATCAATGGTTGTGTGGTCAAAGATGTATATAAACTAAATTAATGCACAATGAAAGGTTTAGAATGTAAGACTGGCTGTGTGACAAGTGTTACCAGTGTAGAGTTCAGAAAATTCACCACATACTTGTGAATCACACGCACACACACACTCTCTCTCGACAAAATCAGACATATCCTCATGTGAAAGCACGATTTTCCTAACTATTCATCAGGCACAGCCTCAGAAGAATGACCATTAATTATTTTTATTTTTTTTTAATTGGTGGGCTGAAATTGATTTCCTTTCATTATTTTTGTATGAATGTATGTATACTACCTGCCCAAAAGTATATGGTCACCTGCTCATCGAACATCTCATTCCAAAATCATGGGCATTAATACAGTCCCCACTCTTCTGGGAATGCTTTCCACTAGATGTTGGAATATTGCTGTGGGGACTTACTTCCATTCAGCCACAAGAGCATTAGTGAGTTCGGGCACTGATGTTGGGCAATTAGGCCTGGCTCGCTGTTAGCATTCCAATTCATCACAAAGGTGTTGAATGGAGTTCAGGTCAGGGCTCTGTGCAGGCCAGTCAAGTTTTTCCACACCGATCTCGACACACCATTTCTGTATGGACCTCGCTTCATGCACAGGGGCATTGTAATGCTGAAACAGAAAAGGGCCTTCCCCAAACTGTTGCCACAAAGTTGGAAGTCGTCTAGAATATCATTGCATGCTGTAGCGTTAAGATTTCCCTTCGCTGGAATCATAAAAAACAGCCCCAGACCATTATTCCTCCTCCACCAAAATGTACAGTTTGCACTATGCATTCGGGCGGTACCATTCTCCTTGCATCCACAGATTCGTCCTTCAGACTGCCAGATGGTGAAGCTTGATTCATCACTCCAGATAACACTTTTCCACTGCTCCAGAGTCCAATGGCAGAGAGCTTTACACCACTCATGTCTACACTTGGCATTGGATTTCCCGATTAACAGTTCAGTTCTTGTACTGACGTCACTTCCAGAGGCAGTTTGGAACTTGGTAGTGAGTGTTGCAACCGAGGACAGTCGATTTTAACGCTCTATGCGCTTCAGCACTTGGCGGTCACGTTCTGTCTCGTTCGGCTGTGTGCTCGATTTTATATGCCTGTCATCAAAGGGTGTTGCTAAAATTTCCGATACGTTTGTATATATAGTGAATGTGTACGTATGCGTGCATATACCGTTTAGTGGCTTTGGGGCCTGAATGGACTAGGTGTGACGAACATATATTCTATTCGGAAACATGGGTAACTCCACGTCTCTGTAGTCTGACTGATTTCATGTGTGTATTGTAGTAATATGCTATGTTGTTGGATGGTGTTGATCTGTCAGTAAACATGTGGTCTACTGAATGTGTAGTGAAGAAAAGTGAAGTAAACTTTTGAGTCTTGAACACGAATGTCAAAATAAAGATAATTCATTATTGACAGTTCCTGCAACAGTTAAGATTGCATTTGTCCATCAAAGAGTTCATATAAGGCATGGAAGGATGTCACAAATGGATTAATGGTTGTATATGTTTCTATCCACAAGAGGGCAGTATACTATTATACATCTCATGTACATAATCCAAAAAGGATCTTTAGTCAGACACCATTCATGCATATAGCAGTAAATAAAACATCTAAAATGTTTATTGATCATTGCCTAGATCCTGTCGAACATGGAATTTGCTGCTCTTTAAATTTGATTCATTCACAACAGCAGCCCTGAAAGTGGCTTTTGTGCCTGGAAAATATCGTGCATGTACTGTACAGGAAGGTTGACAAGTGTTTAATTTCCTGAAGTGACTGTCTGGGAGAGTTGTGGCCTCTATGCTCATCGCAGCTCTGCAGCAGAGCAGGCCCACTGTATACAACTAGAGTAAACCACTAAAAATATCAAAGTCCCAATCGCTCGCTCGCACGCTCTCTCTCTCTGAGTTATTACAGCATGTTTGCTGCTCTTCCATATAAATCAATGTAGAAATCACTACACACTCATCTTTAGTGGTGATGTGGAGCTGATAATGTCTGGATGCTTTTGACTTGATCCTGCTTTGTTTACAATGTAACTTAAGGGGATCACAAGCGCTTTTAAAACATATATTTTTTTCTGTTAATTACCCTGAGTAATCAACCTTTCGATTGCCACAACAGAATTCTATGATGTATCACATAATTTGAATTAATGAGGTAGAGCGCAGATACATATGGTGGGAAAACAGAAATGAAATACAACAGGAACTATCGGCCTCTCAGACAGAATCCCTATTGGTGAGGATTCTTCATCACACAAAGATTCCTCTGTTCTGTGGCCCATCTTTATTTTGTGTTCTTGTACTTTGGAGGAAATCTACTGTATGTAATATCCATTGCCAGATGAATGACGGATTTCTTTGTTTGATATTCTTTGTGAAAGTGAGAAATTCGTAATTACACGACACACACCTCCGCGTTATCAGCAGCCTCGCACTACGCACGATGGACAATGTACATTCCTTCTTCACAAAAACAAGTTTAAAAATCAATGAGCTAAGGTTTCATGATCAATTCTTAGGCAGTGCTTCTAGTCTTCAATTTCCCCCTCTCATTTTCAGTTTTTCTACCTGATGGAACTGTAGAGCATCCAGAAAATAGCCCAACTCATTTAAAATGACAAAGACTAAAATGTTACTGCCTGGAAAGAAAATCAGCATTTCTCCAAACTGTCATCTCTTCAATCTCCCAAAGACAGTAATGATCCTTAGGCTGTGCAATTTAAGGAAACAATTTGTTTGGGGGGGTGAAAAAGAAAGAAGGAATGATGTCTCGGGGAAGGATGGGAAGAGGTTCCGAATCATTAGCTCTGTGGAAGTGCCGCTGTTACGGGACTAATTGAGTGTCCGGGTGAGCCATCGTTTGGTCGGAATCAAAGCGCCGGCGTCAGCATAAACCAGGTGGGCGGCTGTAAAGCTAGGAAAACGAAGCCCCACTTCCAGGCAGGAGTAATCAGTGCAGTTTAATAGGGGCGACTTTGAGCCGGTTCAGCCGATGAGCGGCATAAAAGGTCATGAAAGGCAGAGCGAGGGAGTGTATGGCGTGTTAAGTGAGGTTAGGTACACGTACTGCTGAGTTAAGCAATTTAATTACAATGTACAAACACCTGAAGATGTGTAAGGAAGTGGAAAAATTGTCTATTGTCACACTACACTCCCCGTTCTGTTTGATCTTGTTCATTTCAACAATGACTTTAGAATCCAGGTCACACCGCCTTTCTCAGACACTGGAACAAAGTGAACAGTGGTTGAATGCTTTATCAGGCTCTTCCCTCCTTGCAGAGTCTCGCAGAATCACCACACACGGGTGGAGGAGCTTCCACCTTTGTTAGTTGTAGATCTTAACTTTTAGGATAATAACGATATCATTCCCTTGTTTCACATCCTGCAAGTCACATAAGCCATTTACATAACTCGGTGAACTTCACGTGAAGTTGATATACCCACCATTTTTTTATGTCAAGAATTTAGAAATGGTGGTATTCCTCAAGTGCTATAATCACATAGCTGCAAGACAAGTTACCCACTGAGCTGGAAGTGGAAACCAATTTCATCATCCATTTCACTTCATCATCCACAGCTGGACAGGGCCTACAGTTGAAGTCGGAAGTTTACATACACTTAGGTTGGAGTTATTAAAACTAGTTTTTCAACCACTCCACAAATTTCTTGTTAACAAACTATAGTTTTGGCAAGTCGGTTAGGACATCTACTTTGTGCATGACAAGTAATTTTTCCAACATTTGTTTACAGACAGATTATTTCACTTACAGTGAATTATATCACAATTCCAGTGTGTCAGAAATGTATATACACTAAGTTGACTGTGCTTTTAAACAGCTTGGAAAATTCCAGAAAATGTTGTGGCTTTAGAAGCTTCTGATAGGCTAATTGACATAATTTGAGTCAATTGGAGGTGTACATGTGGATGTATTTTAAGGCCTACCTTCAAACTCAGTGCCTCTTTTCTTGACTTCATGGGAAAATCAAAAGAAATCAGCCAAGACCTCAGAAAAAAATTGGTTCATCCTTGGGAGCAATTTCCAAATGCCTGAACGTACCACGTTCATCTGTACAAACAATAGTATGCAAGTATAAACACCATGGGACCACGCAGCCGTCATACCACTTAGGAAGGAGACATGTTCTGTCTCCTAGAGATGAACGTACTTTGGTGCGAAAAGTGCAAATCAATCCCAGAACAACAGCAAAGGACCTTGTGAAGATGCTGAAGGAAACAGGTACAAAATAATCTATATCCACAGTAAAACGAGTCCTATATCGTCATAACCTGAAAGGCCGTTCAGCAAGGAAGAAGCCACTGCTCCAAAACCGCCATAAAAAAGACAGATTACGGTTTGCAACTGCACATGGGGACAAAGATCGTACTTTTTGGAGAAATGTCCTCTGGTCTGATTAAACAAAAATAGAACTGTTTGGCCATAATGACCATCGTTATGTTTGGAGGATGAAGGGGGAGGCTTGCAAGCTGAAGAACACCATTGCAACCGTGAAGCACGGGGGAAGTAGCATCATGTTGTGGGGGTGCTTTGCTGCAGGAGGGACTGGTGCACTTCACAAAATAGAAGGCATCATGAGGCATTGTGTGTATATATTGAAGCAACATCTCAAGACATCAGTCAGGAAGTTAAAGCTTTGTCGCAAATGGGTCAACCAAATGGACAATGACCCCAAGCATACTTCCAAAGTTGTGGCAAAATGGCTTAAGGACAACAAGTCAAGGTATTGGAGTGGCCATCACAAATTCCTGACCTCAATCCCATAGAAAATTTGTGGGCAGAACTGAAAAAGCATGTGCGAGCAAGGAGGCCTACAAACCTGACTCAGTTATACCAGTTCTGTCAGGAGGAATGGGCCAAAATTCATCCAACTTACTGTGGGAAGCTTGTGGAAGGCTACCCGAAACGTTTGACCCAAGTCAAACAATTTAAAGGCAATGCTACCAAATACTAATTGAGTGTATGTAAACTTCTGACCCACTGGGAATGTGATGAAAGAAATAACAGCTGAAATAAATCACTTTCTACTATTATTCTGTCATTTCACATTCTTAAAATAAAGTGGTGATCCTAACTGGGAATTTTTACTAGGATTAAATCAGGAATTGTGAAAAACTGAGTTTAAATGTATTTGGCTAAGGTTTATGTAAACGTTCGACTTCAACTGTATATCTCTGCATTCAGGATTTCAGTGCAGAGGGTGAGCCTGTTTTATTGCACCTATCATCTTCAGAGACAAGTTGAGAACGGCCTCTGTTTAGCACTAGGATAACGGGGCTCGCTGTGACCACCACTAACGGCCCATGATGAGAACACTCAACCTGTCACTTCCTGTTTCCTCTGGCTCTCTGTTTATGCTCCCCGGCCATTCACAGCACAGAGGCTTTAATGGGGCACCACAGAACCAACCAAACAAACAATAATCACCCTGTAAGGTGTCAAACCAGGAGGTGTTCACCACATGATGAGGCAAAACATACCCTCCCTGAAGACATCGATAGTTGATGTCTTGGTATTGGTGTTGGGATCATCGATTTTGGTCCGCTCTTGCCTACAACAGAAAGCCTTGGGTTTGTCTGAGGACACAGTCTAAATATAGGAGTAGGTTCCGGGGCAGCTGTGGTTGGGGTTGTATGTTATAAGTGTGTTTTTGTTTGATAGGTATCAGTGTGGACTGGACTGGATGAAGGCTGTTTAGACTTGTAGTGCTGTGGGACTTCCAGTTGGCTGACAACACTCTGGCAGGTCTGAGGCCAGCAAGTGGTGTGTGTTGGGGGTTGTAACTGGGGCGGGATGTCCTGGTCTGGACAGGTGCAGGGTGAACAGGTTGAGACAGGCAGGGAAATGGGAAGAAATGGGAGGGGCATGAAGGGCGAGGAGTGGATGGTGAAGGAGGGGAGGGGCAGAGGAGACTTGTCAGAAACGGACAAGCACAGGTGGCTTCTTGTCTCCGGGTGAAAGTGTCAGAAGTGCTGAGTCGAGACCTCTACTGTGCCAGAATGGGCCGGATTGAACCGGCCCCCGCCCCCTCCGCCAACTGTAGCATTTGGGGTGTGCTACGGTCCACGGGCGCCAGACGTGCCAGGCATGCCAACCATACAGCATGGCTCTCTACTGACATAAACCCTGATTGTGGCTGAGCCCAGCGCGACAAGCCTCACCCCACAGTGTAAAGGCCACGTAGCTGGAACAGAGAGTGTAGCACTGTTGATGTGGGCATATGCTTCACATTCCCCATGGAACAACATACACAGTCTGTGGCTTTCTCAATGGCTAGCTCACAAAGGATTAATGAAAAAGCCAGTGAACTTGAATAAAATTAGCTTACAGGAAAGTCACTATGTTTAGCTAAGCCCTCTAGGTCGAGGAAATAGGATTTTGTTTTAGGCAATAGTTGAAAATGTTGAAATAGTCCTTGAGGTCAGAATTGTGGACAGAAGAAAAAGGAAAGCAATTTAGAATACCCTGAAGAGAATTATCCAATCAATCACAAAACATGCAGAAGAGAAACAGAGAAACTGTCTGGTAAACCAATACATCTCAGAGGGAGACTTGATGGTACGTGGTTGACTGCTTTGCAGTGGTAGGAGGACAGAGGGTAAGGGAGGACAAGTTCAGTTTGATCGTGTTGGCCAAGCTACTGTAAGACCTGCATGGGTCCAGATCAATGTTGAACAGGGGCCATAAGAGGCCACTCACTATATGGTTAGTATTAGTGTAAAAAGCCTCACCCCGTGAGACCTATAGCCTGAGAGGATTTCACCCTTAATCCATAATAGGTATGCCTGTCAATTACCATCGCATGACACATTTGTGTTGGCGAAAATTAATTTTGAACATAGAATGGATCCTATAATATCCATGTGGTGTAGGCGAAATACTATTACAGACATTTTCTCCCACATTCTTTTCAGAATGAAAGGGTCTTTCATGAAAGGCAATAAAGGAAGGAGAAATGAAAGAGAAATGTAATATTTTTCATACTGCAATTTTCAGGAAAATAAAATGGTTTTCACCCTAGTAGAAGGGAGACTAGAGGCTGCTTGTCTCTGTGCTCTGGGTGAAGCCTTGTGTTTCTCTACCAGTGTTTATGGGCCATTTAAAAGGCTCCAAATGCACTGCGGTTTGTGGCTTACTAGTCCTTCCCAACTCCTCGCTGGGAGCGAGGCCAAACTGGGCCTACTGTAAAAACAAATACTGCAGAAATAGTGAGGAGTCTGAGATATGGACACTAGTCTTGTGGATAGAGAGTTTTTGGCTTATATGTCTAAGCGCTTCCATCGTTCTGGCATCCATTTTTATTTCACTGAGTGTAGCTTCTACAGAGCTTAGCAATGATCTGGTCAATAAATGTTTACATTTTTCAGAAGGAAATCATTCTGAGGGGATCTATTGCACATGCTCAAGCACAAGACCAAAACAAGATATTTGAGGATGTGTCCCTGTTCTTATCAAAGAGGAACATGATTAACTATGATTTGAAGCTATCTTGACTAAATGCTTTGAGAGTCTGTAAGGAACGTTTGCATCCAAGACCAACGTATAATAAGCATCATAGGGTACTGGACCAAACTATCTTATCAGATGTGTACTAATGCCCTTCAAAGCATGCCAAAGTTAATTCAAAACTGACTTGAAAAAAAACCTAACCTTGGTTTCCTCATCCCCTTGTGATACATGCTGACCGAAGATAGTATGACCCTGACTTTTAAGTGAAAACTTTACGGTCAACTTCAGCAAGATGTTTCTGTTTCTGTTTCTAGCTTCCTCCGATCGTTTCCATGGGGGCATTCATAAACGGAGTCCTTGCATTCTACTCTCTAGAAAAAGCATAGTGTTGAATTTGCCCTCAGAAGGCTGGAGTGCCTACATCTCTTAGTTGAAGCACACATGCGCCGACGGTGAAAATAAAATGAGGAACTTTGAGACCAGAGCTTTCACAGGATGCATCATTCATCAAATAATGTGCAATCAAATAAAGTGGGTTAATTTTGTAAAGCCTGGATTCACATTAGTTGACAACTCAATCAAATGTTCGCAGTGGGAAAAGACCCGTATTTCTTTATTCTGTGGTCCTATTGGTTGTCTGGATTGTCAAACAGCAATGCTGTGGTCTGCATAGTGACAACCAGGTGCAGTGAGGCCACCTTCTTTGTTTAAGGCCAGTGACAGTGATGAATGGGACTATATGAAAGCGCCACAGAAAAACACAAGAAAGGTTGATGGAGGGAAAAGTATGAATACAAGGAAGAGACAAGCAGCATTACACGTGTCCTGAAACCTGGATCAATGTTCTCAGCGTCGTCTTTTTTTTCCCGGCAAAACCCTGTCAACTTTTCAGCGACAGTGATTATTCCACTGACAGGTCTCGCTGGTTTAAAAAAATGGTGACTGCGTCTGCCCAGCCTTTCAGACGTTCCGTTGGGAGATATGTAATGAATTCTGATGCCAGCTGTCAGTGTGCTGTCGCTAGGGTGGACACGTCGGGAATAGGAAGTAATTTTAAGGCGATTCCATGATTCCACTGGAGCTCTATTTCTTAGGGGAGGGGGAAGGGGTGGGTTGAGGGGAGTGGAATGGTTGGGGGGGAGGGGGTGCAGGTAGGTCACAATGGAATAGCTGACAGCATATAAACCTATTTAGAAGGAGAAAAATACATGGCTTGTGAAGTCAACAGTCAGGCGGATTAAGGGAGGTGTGGGACCATGCAAGGTAATTGGAAAATGTATTTTTCTGTCAATCATACGTGGTGTTTTCTTACATCGGTATTCTATTAGTTTTTCTTCGACGTAGAAAGTTGAAGGACCAATCTAGTTCTGGAATTTGCCAGAGAGTGACTTATTTCGGGGCGTTTGATTTTTCTCATCAGGAGAACAAGTGTAGGTGGTGTTCTGATCGAATTTGTTTCACATGAACTTCCATGGGTGAAATTCCTTTATTTGAGGCCAGAAGGCTTTCTCATACACCTCAATTCAAAGACCAGACACACACAAAAAACAGTCTTCCCATATGAATTCAAGTCACACAGGTGTAGGCCTGCTTTGCATCAGATAAACTAGCTTTGCAGTTAAAAGCACCAAAATAAGGTTTATACATTTAAAAAGGACAGCTCTTTCATTAAGGTGCAAAGTGGTGTAAGTGATATGTCTCTGATAAGCCATCATAAGTTATTTCAAGGGCCGTCTACAGTCGTGGCCAAAAGTTGAGAATGACACAAATATTAATTTTCACAAAGTTTGCTGCTTCAGTGTCTTTAGATATTTTTGTCAGATGTTACTATGGAATACTGAAGTATAATTACAAGCATTTCATAAGTGTCAAAGGCTTTTATTGACAATTACATGAAGTTGATAGTCAATATTTGAATATTTGACCTTTCTTTTTCAAGACCTCTGCAATCTGCCCTGGCATGCTGTCAATTAACTTCTGGGCCACATCCTGACTGATTGCAGCCCATTCTTGCATAATCAATGCTTGGAGTTTGTCCGAATTTGTGGGTTTTTGTTTTTGTGGATTTTTGTTTCTTGAGAATTGACCACAAGTTCTCAATGGGATTAAGGTCTGGGGAGTTTCCTGGCCATGGACCCAAAATATCGATGTTTTGTTCCCCGAGCCACTTAGTTATCACTTTTGCCTTATCGCAAGGTGCTCCATCATGCTGGAAAAGGCATTGTTTGTCACCAAACTGTTCCTGGATGGTTGGGAAAAGTTGCTCTTGGAGGATGTGTTGGTACCATTCTTTATTCATGGATGTGTTCTTAGGCAAAATTGTGAGTGAGCCCACTCCCTTGGCTGAGAAGCAACTCCACACATGAATGGTCTCAGGATGCTTTACTGTTGGCATGGCACAGGACTGATGGTAGCGCTCACCTTGTTTTTTCCGGACAAGCATTTTTCCGGATGCCCCGAAAAATAGGAAAGGGGTTTCATCAGAGAAAATTATTTTACCCCAGTCCTCATCAGTCCAATCCCTCTACCTTGTGCAGAATCAGTCTGTCCCTGATGTTTTTCCTGAAGAGAAGTGGCTTCTTTGCTGCCCTTCTTGACACCAGGCCATCCTCCAAAAGTCTTCACCTCACTGTGCGTGCAGATGCACTCACACCTGCCTGCTGCCATTCCTGAGCAAGCTCTGTACTGGTGGTGCCCGATTCCGCAGCTGAATCAACTTTAGGAGACGGTCCTGGCGCTTGCAGGACTTTCTTGGGTGCCCTGAAGCCTTCTTCACAGCAATTGAACCGCTCTCCTTGAAGTTCTAGATCACATATGTCAGAGTCAAGGCCCGCGGGCCACATCCGGCCCGCAAGAAGGTTTTTTACGGCCCCTGGGATGATCTTGATTTATTATTAGAACCGGCCCGCAGCAAGCCGGCAGCCCGCAGATCTTTTACACGCACCAATACTACATTTCCCACAATGCAAAGGTGACGCACCGAGCAGTAGGCTGCTTCATTTCAATATTTATTGGCACAGCAGTCGTCAGCATCACAGTAAAATTAACTTTCAGATACCCATCAAAAATGGCAAAACGGAAGGTGGATACTGAGAACCGGGGGTTTCAAACAAGGTGGGAGTCGGAGTATATGTTCACGAAGGTAGCTGGAAAACCTGTGTGTCTTCTGTGTGGAGAAAGTGTGGCGGTACTGAAAGAGTATAATCTGAGACGACATTATGAAACGAAACACGCGGACAAAAACAAGAATATGGACATGGAACAAAGGCTACAAAAGGCAGAGGAATTAAAACGAGGCCTCAAATCTCGACAGGCTCTGTTCAAAAAAGCCAAATCACAAGGCCAGGCTGCTGTCAAGGCCAGTTTTATTTTGGCAGAAGAGATCGCTAAATCAGCCCGGCCATTTACGGAGGGGGATTTCATCAAAAACTGCATGATTAAAGTTTGTGACGAAGTTTGCCCAGAAAAAAGGCAACTCTTTTTAAATGTGAGTCTGAGCAGAAACACCATTGCCGAGAGAGTAGACCAGTTGTCCATCAATCTAAAAGAGCAGCTTGTGAAAAAGGGAAAAGATTTTATTGCATATTCCTTGGCTGTGGATGAGAGCACCGACATTTCTGACATTGCCCAGTTGTCAATTTTCATCCGCGGAGTGGACTCCAACCTAAGCGTGACAGAGGAGTTTTTGGCTTTACGTCCTATGCATGGCACAACTACGGGGCATGATTTGTATGAAGAGGTGTCAAGATGTGTAAATGAGATGGAGCTGCCTTGGGAAAAACTCGTGGGTTTGACAACCGACGGAGCACCTGCGATGTGTGGACACAGGAGCGGACTGGTGGCGAAGATACGGGAAAAGATGCAAGAGGAAAACGCGACAGGTGAGCTGACAGCTTATCATTGTATCATACACCAGGAAGCGTTGTGCGGTAAAGCCTTGAAAATGGAGCATGTAATGAGCATCATCACGCGCACAGTTAACTTTATCAGAGCCAAAGGTTTGAATCACCGCCAGTTCAAGGCATTTCTGACGGAGTTAGAAACGGAGCATGGTGATTTGCCTTATCACACAGAGGTGCGATGGCTAAGCCAGGGAAAGGTGCTTCAAAGATGTTTTGAGCTTCGTGAGGAGATTTGTCTGTTCTTGGACAGCAAAGGGAAAGACACAACACAACTCCGAGACGAAATGTTTCTGTGTGAAATGGCTTTTCTGTGTGACATTACGAGTCATCTGAATGCAATAAACTTGCAGCTGCAGGGTCGGGATCGTGTCATCTCTGATATGTACAGTACAGTGAAGGCATTTAAAACCAAACTGACTCTGTGGGAGACGCAGATGCGGAAAGAAAATTTGAGCCACTTTCCCAGCTGCCAGACCATGAAAGAGAAGCTCTCTACCAGTGCGTTCCCGAGCACACAGTTGGCTGATAAAATAGGTATGCTTGCCGCTGACTTTCGACGCCGATTTGCTGACTTTGAAGCACAAAAAAGCAGGTTGGAACTGCTCGGTAACCCATTTGCTGTTGACGTGGAAAGCTCACCACCAAACCTCCAAATGGAGTTGATTGACCTCCAATGCAATGATGCACTGAGGGCAAAATATGCGGCAGTGGGTGCTGCGGAGTTCGCCCGTTTCCTCCCCGGCACAATGCCCCAGCTGCGCATCCAGGCTGCTCAAACGTTGTCTATGTTTGGCAGCACATACCTGTGTGAACAACTGTTTTCTTTGATGAACCTGAACAAAACATCACACAGAAGTCGACTTACTGCTGAACACCTCCACTCAATTCTGAGGATTTCTTCAGCTCAGAGCCTTACCCCGAACATTGATGAACTTGTGGAAAAGATGGGACACCACCAAGTATCACCCTCAACCTCAAACAAGTGAACATTACTGTGCAATCACATATTTAGAGTTTTTACTCAGTTCAAGTTTAAAAGTTAAAATTTAATATTTGTTTTCACTGCATGTTACTTCTCCTTAAACAAAGTGTTGTTTTTGATTAATAGATTTTTGCACTTTATTTTTTTGTATTTCAATCCAATTATATTTTAAAAATATTTCAGTTGAGTGGATGATAGAAAATTGCTATTATTGTTTTTTCTTTGAAGTAAATTTAGCCCACTTTTGCTAAAATAGAAAATATAGTCTACTGATGGTGCCTTGAATACCGGTTTCTTTCATTTAATGTTCATGTTATGGGGATATTTATATAAAGGAAATTTGTCTTTTGTGTCTGTTGAAAATTAAAGATTACTGACAGAGCCATAAGAAAATATTGCTTTATTTATCTGATCATATTGTAATATATTTGTTAGGTTTTCAGTAGGTTCAATTAGGTTCACTAGACTATATGCGTCATTTAAAAAATTTTCAATGAACATTCGAACAGTCCGGCCCTCGTCTTGTAGCTGATTTTTTTATTTGGCCCTCCGTCCATTTGACTTTGACACCCCTGTTCTAGATGATCCGATAAATGGTTGATTTAGGTGCAATCTTACTGGCAGCAATATCCTTGCCTGTGAAGCCCTTTTTGTGCAAAGCAATGATGACGGCACGTGTTTCCTTGCAGGTAACCATGTTTGACAGAGGAAGAACAATGATTCCAAGCACCACCCTCCTTTTGAAGCTTCCAGTCTGTTATTCAAACTCAATCAGCATGACAGAGTGATCTCCAGCCTTGTCCTCGTCAACACTCACACCTGTGTTAATGAGAGAATCACTGACATGATGTCCGCTGGTCCTTTTGTGACAGGGCTGAAATGCAGTGGAAATGTTTTTTGGGGATTCAGTTCATTTGCATGGCAAAAAGGGACTTTGCAATGAATTCCAATTAATCTGATCACTCTTCATAATATTCTGGAGTATATGCAAATTGCCATCATACAAACTGAGGCAGCAGACTTTGACACAAATATACATTTTCACATTCTCAAAAGTACAGTCGTGGCCAAAAGTTATTTGACCACAGCAGTAGACTCCTATTAAATAAATTAACGTCTCACCTCTGTGTGAGTGGGGCCTTTTGACTCCCTACTCCCTCCCACCACTACCCCCATGCTAATACAGTCATGATTACCCAACAGGCACTGAGGATAATTATGTACGTTAATCAATACAGGCTTGTTAGGAGGAGCCAAAGTCAAACATTTTCAGCACAGCAGTATTGTACCTCATCAACAAAATGGAGAAGGTAACAGCCAAGACATCAATCCCAAGTCACATCAACACATGTAAACAGTCCTCTTGACTAGGGTTGAATATTTTCCCGGTATTTTGCAAATGTTCTATCCCTAAAATAAATCACTTTTCTTCTGGGTGACCCAGCATTTCCTGCCAAAAACAGAAGTGTCATTCTAAAGCATACACATTCTGTATGTCTTCTATTCTGTATGGATTTCATTCGAGCTTCGATTGGCATGAAAATTAAATCCGGATGTGCCATACACTACAGACATTTTATTAGCCCTACATTAAATACATTTTATGAGCCCAAGCCCAAAGAAGCCTAAATGACTGTGCAGTCATCCAATACATGACCTATGGTGACTTCCTGCTTATATAAAGGTAAAATAAAATATATACGTTACCTCACATTACGCACGACAGAAAACATAAAAGCCCATAGATGTAGCTATTCTGTCTTGGGTAAATAAATTAAACAAGCTCCAGAAGGCTACTCTTTTTGAGTGTGGACTGTATTACTGTACTGAATTGTATTATACGGACTGGAATTACACACTTGTTCAAAGCATGAAGATGGGAGAGAACATGCGATGCTGGTGCAGTGCATGCAGTCTTCAAGTTACAATTATAGGCTAGCGAGTTTGATTTTGAAATATAATAGGGTCTATTTTACTTTAAAAAAAAATAATTAGTAGGCTGACGCAAGGAGTGTATTAGCCTATGTCCTCTTTTTCTCTATTGCTTCATTGCTTCCTAGCTTCCTAGCTTTTGAGCAAGAGGCTATAAATGAGAAACTTATGCATAATCCATCATTCATTCATTAGCTAAAAGGCTACACTACACTGAATGTATTACCTGAAAAAAGGTAGGCTAGGACATCTATTAATCTAACTATATACAGTGCCTTCGGAAAGTATTGACTTTCTCCACATTTGTTTACATCCCTGTTAGTGAGCAATTCTCCTTTGCCAAGATAATCCATCCAACTGACAGGTGTGGCATATCAAGAAGCTGATTAAACAACATGATTATTACACAGGTGCACCTTGTGCTGGGGGCAATAAAAGGCCACTCTAAAATGTGCAGTTGTGTCACACAACACAATGTCACAGATGCCTCAAGTTGAGGGAGCGTGAAAATGGCATGATGACTGTCGGAATGTCCATCAGAGCTGTTGCCAGATAATTGAATGTTCATTTCTCTACCATAAGCCACCTCCAACATTGTTTTAGAGAATTTGTCAGTACGTCCAACCGGCATCACAACCACAAACCATGTGTATGGTGTCGTGTTGCCAAGGGGTTTGCTGATGTCAACGTTGTGAACAGAGTGCCCCATGGTGGTGGTGGGGTTATTGTATGGGTAGGCATAAGCTATGGACAACGAACACAATTGCATTTTATCAACGGCAATTTGAATGCACAGAGATACCGTGAAGAGATCCTGAGGCCCATTGTCGTGCCATTCATCCGCCGCAATCACCTCATGTTTCAGAATGATAATGCACGGCCCCATGTCTCAGGGATCTGTACACAATTTCTGGAAGCTGAAAATGTCCCAGTTCTTCCATGACCTGCATACTCTCCAGACATGTCACCCGTTGAGCATGTTTGGGATGCTTTGGAGCGACTGGTATGACAGCATGTTCCAGTTCCAGACAATATCTAGCAACTTCGCAATAGCCATTGAAGAGGAGCGGGACAACATTCCACCGGCCACAATCAACAGCCTGATCAACTCTATACGAAAGAGATTTTCTGATCCACGCCCATCCTTTTAAAAACATTTTTTTTAAAGGTACATGTATCTTCTTTTTTTTTCTACCCCTTTTTGCTCCCCAATTTCGTGGTATCCAATTGGTAGTAGTTACAGTCTTGTCTCATCGCTGCAACTCCCGTACGGACTAGGGAGAGGCGAAGGTCGAGAGCCACGCATCCTCCGAAACACAACCCAGCCTAGCCGCACTGCTTCTTGACACAACGCACATCCAACCCGGAAGCCAGCCGCACCAATGTGTCGGAGGAAACACCGTACACCTGGTGACCTGATCAGCGTGCACTGCGCACAGCCCGACACAGGAGTCGCTAGTACGCGATGAGACAAGGATATCCCTGCCGGCCAAACCCTCCCTAACCCAGACGACGCTGGGCCAATTGTGAGGTACATGTATCTTCGACCAACAGATGCATATCTGTATTCCCAGTCATGTGAAATCCATAGATTAGGGGGTAATTCATTTAATTCAATAGGCTGATATACTTGAATGTCTTGGAACTCATTAAAATCTTTTAAATTGTTGCATGTTGTGTATATTTTTATTAAGTACATATAAGTCTTGAACAGGATGATCTATTTGGGATGCAATTTGAATGAAATTGATGGAGAGGGGGGAAACCGAGTGCTCAAGTGTACACTGATTTAAAGCAATTATATTAGAGTGATAGGCTGCTAAAAAACTCTGCAGCTTCAAATATATAAAAAAGTATTCTTACAATTAAAAAGTGAAACCCGAAATATGGAGATGTGTAAATTAGATGTGCATTCAGTCCTTATATTATCCTACTGTGGCATAGGCTATGCTGCAGCAAATGTAGACCTACCTGTCACAAGAAAAATAAGTTACCATGATAAGATAATGCATTGCCTACTGAGATGCGCTCGGTCCCAACCCTGAGCGTTGATGATTGATCATGCAGATAGCAGAGAGAAGGCCGGTGAGAAGCCAGATTTAGCCAGATATAATGTAACAGTTCAATTTCACGTCATGCTGTTGATAGAAATGATTTATTACAATTTACTGGGTTCTCGCAGTGATTTATCCCGGGGAAAAGGGAGTGGGTTTGGGCGGGAAGTCTCAGTAAATCTGTTCCCGCAATTCAACCCTATTCTTGACAATGGTTTATAAAGTTCAATATTTTTGTAATAAAACAGGTAACTTCTATGTGAGAATAATGTGACACATATCAAAGTCAGTGACACACTTGCAATGTATTTTAATTTATTTCTATTATAAGAGACATACAATGGTATTCTGTGAAACCAAATTCATAAGCGCCCAAAGAATGAAAACATCATGAATCAACGAGAGCCCTCCCCCCCAAGAGAATGTATTTACACTCTGTGCAATACTGATAGCTATTAAAAGTCAAATAGACCATTCCCTTTCCCATACAATCTCAAAGCAAACTCAAATAAACTTCACTTCAACTCACCAATAAGTACTGTAGCTGCCCTTTTCCTGTTATGAGATATGGTCACATTCAAATCAAATACTGGTTTCATGTGTAATGGGAGTGATCCATAATGTCTGTGAGGATTCTACTTATGCGTGTGTTGCATCCAAACAACTAGTTTGCCTAAAACGCAAGAATGTAGCCATCTATAACAAATGTTGTAGTTTTAGCTCATGTATATATCAGTCAGTCCCAAGGTGAATTCAAGTGTGAAGGGTGAACTTGGGGTCAGACCAGCTTCAGGAATCTAGGGCATAAATACTCTTATCAGATACAAGTGTTTTTCTCTCTCAAATAATTGATCATGAATCCAGCAACCCATGAAGTAGCCCAGAAAGTGCAACAACAGAGTTCCAGTGGGAGTGGTATTTCTGAGGCCGATCTGACTGCTTTCCCTCTCTCTCCCTGAGGAGAACACCCGGCAGACGCTTCCGGTCCCTTCCGGTCTACGCTCATCGATCAGGGAGTCCATTCCATTTCTACCTAAAACCATTTCAACATCTTCTGATCAGACAAAAAAAACACCAAATCCCACCCTTCGGATCTTTTACGCTACCTGTGGTGTTCCTGTGGTGTTGAGATTGAGACCAAGTGATATGTAGGGAGTATCAGAGAGCCTGAATAATCTTAACATCTGAGGGACTGATGTCCCCCCTTTTAATCTATTGAGTAGCCTGCTATGCTACAAACAATCAAAAGGTAAAGTTAGCAATCAGGGAAAAAGCCAACCCAGTGAAAACACATGAAAAGGAGGCAAACAAAAAAGATGCAGCCTCAAGCTGTGGTAGTCGCTATGCCAGGGCTGGCAGGCTCACAGTTCAGGGATATCAAAAACCCTAGTTAGAAATACAAATCTACAATAGATATGACACATTCCGACGACCATAAAAAATAATAACAATCTAACACCTATTATATAGCATCTTGGCGCCTTGCATTTACCCCTACCCCATACCACATACTATATTAAATAAGGCACACATTTACACATACAATTAACATTTGGCTAGTATTATTCCTTTATTTACAACCAATAGCCACAAAGTTAATAATTATAATAACTGCAGTCTGTATCATGTTAAGAGTGTTTTTTGGGGGTGGATGGTCTGATCTTGATCCTGATTCATTGGGGGTTGAGTGTCTGGTCCTCTTTGGGTATGATACATGATAATTATATTAGAATTCATGAGGATCAACTAAGCACCAATGTGATAAAAACATTCTTTAGGAATTGTAGTAGGCCCTACTTCATAGACCCGCTGTATTAAAGCCTTTCATCGGCTTCTCAGGCCTTGGTATCCATTTTCAAAAAAGAGAAACGCCTAGCATAGTTGCTTTGAGTAGTTTCCTTTGCTTGTCAGTATCCACCAGCTTGGCTCTCTTTTTGAATGTGAGTAGCAAATTCACCATGAACGTGTTAATATGGTAAATGATTACTTATTCCCCTAGTCCACATACTAACCATGCTGAAACAGGGACAGGCAGGGCCTTGCCTCATTTCAAGAACTTATATTTGAGATGCCAAACACCAACCAGTAATGTATTTCAACATAATGGGTTCAGTTTCAAAGTAAGGCAAAAAGACAGAGCTACCTTTAAAAGGAGTTTTGTTGATGTCGCTCCACAGGATGCATATACTGCATATGTATATGTATACATATACGGTGTAGATATAAAACACACATATATATACACACACATGCATATATAGAAACACGTTAGGGGGATCAGGACTGTTTGTCAACACTACATAAGAAAAAGGTAAGCAAAAGCAAGTTTCATAGGCATCACAAGAAGCTCTAGATTGAATCTTAAGCTGTCCGATGTTTGATGGCAAACTCTTCCATAACTAAGTTGCATGGCAAATCCACACTGAGGACATTGGCAGCATAATATAAGGGGGTCACGTTTCACCAACCCCAGTCCCTCACCTTCTATAAGCAAGTAGCTGAGCAATACCAATATGGTACAAAGATATTCATTGGACAAAAAGGGGGAAATAAGTTTGTTTGAGGTTTGTCGACAGCAAGAATGGCTGCCACATAATCCAGGGCACGTCTTCTCATAAAGGTCTTTCACTTTTCACCCATTGAGAGGAGAGGACGAGGCACAGTCACTCTTGTCCTGTTCTCCTCTCCTCTTTCTCCTCAGTAGTTGAAGTTTCCCTGTTGGTTGACGGGAGAGGAGGCAGGGATGAAGAGGGGTTTGGGAGGGACATCGGGTTTGAGGGAGGTGGTCCGGCGGACTATGGCCCCCCGGTGGAGGTATCCTCCGGTATCCTCCTGTTGCTCTCCGTTGTAGCTCTGCTGGCGTGTCAGGTACCCATTGGGGATGAGCGGGTAGTGGATCTCGCAGGCGCTGCCGGTGGAGTTCATTCGAGCCAGCATAGGGGGCGGTTGGTGCTGGTGGCCGTTACGCTGGCTGAAGCTTTGCTGTCGGTGGACCATCCCTCCACCACCCCCTCCGTTGGCAATCTTAGTGGCAGCGGTAATCAGTGAGTGTCTCTGGGAAGAGTGTCTCCGCTCCAGGGTGGACTGGTGGTGATGGGGCATGTCTGGAGGTACGTCCATGCGGCGGGACAGGCTGTCTCTGGGCAGGGTGGATGAGCTGTAGTAGGGCGCAGACTCCGTCTCGGGGATGTGCGGCTGGACACGGTTGGCAAAGGCTAGTTGACCCCCATGGCACCCGCCGCTGGCTGACAGGCCGGATGAGGTCATGACCTGGGCGTTCTTGCTGGCGTTGGCCTCGTGGATGTGTTTGAGCAGCTCATCCAGCGACGTGACCTCCATCACCTTCTGTGAGTAGCAGGGGTAAGGTTGCTGGACCAACATGCGCTCGGTATTGTGGATCTTGCGTTCCTCCAGCTGCTGGGGTCCACCGACTAAGGCATGCCCATTGGCCAGAGCTTGCCCATTGGAGAAACTGTGAGAGTAGGGGTAGATCTGCTGGTGGAGCTGGCCTGAGCTGGGCCTGGAGCCTTGTCCCATGTTGTGGGACTTGGGCTCCTTGGCATTGTTGCAGTTCTGGTTCTTCTCCCACTGGTTCTTGAAAGCCTTCATGTTCTTGATGGGCAGTTCAGGGGTGGAGTCTGGGGTGGGCAGACCCGAGAGCTCCGAAGAGTGGTGTAGGTGATGGGGGTGGACCTGGTCTCCCATGGACATCCCTGGGTGGTGACCACCGTTCCGTCTGGGTGCTCCTTGATGATGCTCCTTCCCGTTCTGGAAGAAGGAGTTGTAGAGCTTGGGCGAGGACACCTCCATCTTATCCTCCTTGTTCTGGCATTCCAGCAGGCCATTGAGCTTGGCCAGGCTGCGTAGGGACAGGGCGTGAGGAATGGGGGCCTCTGGGTCCTTGGCCAGCCTCTTGGTCTTGTGGCCAGTGTGGTTGCAGTAGCAGGAGACCAGAAAGCCCGAGAGGAAGGCTCCAAGGACAAAAGCCACCAGCACACAGGCAATCAGCAGGGTGTAGTGGACACTGTGGTTGGTCTTCTCCATCTCGGGAGGCCGTCGGACACCTTCACAGAAAAAGAGAACGAGAACAAAATGGTCTTTAGTGTAATAAAACCAGAGACCTAGAAGAGACTATAATTTCTATGAGGTCAAGCAGGCAGCAGCTGGAAAAGACTGGTTGTGTTTACAGAAGCTCTACTATGTGGGAAGCAGCATTGCAGAGGTGTTGGAACGAGCCTCTTGGCTTGCCTCCCTCTCTGTTAATGAATCAATAAAGTATTTCTTGCCAAAACCTCCACTTTCGTCGACAACTGCAAAGAGTGGCAGAGTGCAAGAGCTCCCCAGTCAGTGAGAAATCAACTCCAAAATGAGTTTGGGTTTTAAATATTGATGGGTGCACTGGCAGGAGTCTGATGTCATTCACACTGGCTGTGCTTTCAAATGCATGGATCTGGGTGAGTGCATCTGCAATGAACTTGACAAAAATAACCAACTCGACCAACCAGCTCATAGAATAAGTCGCTCTATAATTGAACGAGAGTCTGACTGATTCAAATGGTTGTCTGGGAAAACATCTGAACCACCCCAACTAAGCGCCTCAAAATCTCAAGGTTATCTCAACACTATGAAAACGCCCTTGGATGGTGTGACCCTGCCACTATATTTGCCTAATGTCATCTGAGATTCAACAGGAGGAGTGATACTAGCCACCTTTCTCGCAATCAGAGCTCATTTACAAAGGCTGCTGCCATCTGTGGTGTCAGGCCCTTCTCCAACCTTAATGATAGTCTCTGTGAAATTGATAAGTCTGGGGAGTCGGGGGAGGGGGTTTGGGCCACCCAGGAGCAGAAATACAGGTGTTCCAAACAGGCTAATTTCATCCCGTAATGAGAGCTCAGGTTAGGGAGTATTGGGCAATGATAGTACCAGCTTTAGACGTAATGGTGGTGATGGGATGTTGAAGATGATGATGAGGAGGACGATTTAAGTGATTGGGCCTAAGAGAGACTTGTCAAGTTTTTTTTTTCTCTTTCGATGAAATTACAAAGAGCTCCCACATGCTTCAGCTTTAACAGAGTGAGGGCACTTGATTAGAAGGGAATTTCACTGAGGGGAATTTACAATTAGGCGTTTAGTGGAATCAAACATCTCGTACAACAATTTCAATGACAGCAGTGTCACTTCATAGTTTCTTTAAATGGATTTTGTTCAAATAGGTTGCCAATACATGATTCTGTCTGAATAAGGGCCGAAAACTGGAGTCTGAGGGTAAATGCAGGCAGCATACCAATACCATTTGAAAGAAAGATATTCATTAATTTATAAGGGAAAGGGAGATGTGAATAATAACTTGCATTAATCTACAGCACACGCAGAACACAAAACGGAATGTCCTTGGATACATTATTTTTTTTAAATGCTCTTAGGTCAAGTGTGTGCGTTTGTCTTTAGGAATGTATGTGGAGAACAGGTACACACACAGTATGTCTTTAGGTATATACTGTATGTGGAGAACAGCTATGCAGTGCACACATTCCATTGCAAAACTACCATTCCAGTGTTTTACTTGCTATATTGTATTTACTTTGCCACCATGGCCTTTTTTGCCTTTACCTCCCTTCTCACCTCATTTGCTCACATTGTATATAGACTTGTTTATACTGTATTATTGACTGTATGTTTGTTTTACTCCATGTGTAACTCTGTGTCGTTGTATCTGTCGAACTGCTTTGCTTTATCTTGGCCAGGTCGCAGTTGTAAATGAGAACTTGTTCTCAACTTGCCTACCTGGTTAAATAAAGGTAAAATAAATAAATAAAACATTGTAGGCTGAGGAAGTGAGTAACAAAGCTCCACTGCAGCTTCAAGCACAAACTCATCATGAATCTATTAAAGTAACAAAAGCACAACAGGGAAAACCTCGATGTGTCAATAGAGGAGCACAGGCATCAGCCTTGAAGCTCCTGGCACTTTGCTAGTAACTCTAAAGGGTACTTGTCACCATTACCGTTTTTCTCTGACAGCTTCTTAATACAAAAAGAGAGAATGTGTGGCAGAATTAGCATCAAACAAGACTTCGTTCCTCGGTCTTGAAGTAGCTGCCGACACGAGTGTCTCGTTACCTGACGTTGATGGAAAGTTATATGTAGGTCACAAAGTTACAGGAGAAGTGTCTGCTCCCTGTCTCTCTCTCAGCGCTATCAGGAAGTAAAGGCTTTTAGAGCACTGCAAAGCTCCCTATCACTATCAATTGGGCCATTTGCTCTACATCAGTAAGTAGAATACTGGGTGCCATTCCCCTATGGAGAGATGCAATATACTGTACTATCACATTCTCCTGGCGATAATGTTAAATTCACAGAATATGTTTGACGTGCTGCTTTGAAATCGTAAGTTCTATCCATTCAAGTGCTATATCCATTGTATTTCTATGGCGTTATTTTTTATATATTTAAATGTTCACCTTTATTTAACCAGGTAGGCTAGTTGAGAACAAGTTCTCATTTACAACTGCGACCTGGCCAAGAATAAAGCAAAGCAGTTCGACACATACAACAACAGAGTTACACATGGAATAAACAAACATACATTCAATAATAGAGTAGAAAAATTCTATATGCCAGTGTGTGCAAATGAGGTAAGGGAGGTAAGGCAATAAATAGGCCATGGTGGCGAAGTGATTACAATATACTAATTAAACACTGGAGTGATTGATGTGCAGAAGATGCATGTGCAAGTTGAGCTACTGGGGTGCAAAGGAGCAAGATAAATAAATAAATACAGTATGGGGATGAGGTAGTTGGATGGGCTATTTACAGATGGGCTATGTACAGGTGCAGTGGTCTGTGAGCTGCTCTGACAACTGGTGCTTAAAGTTAGTGAGGAAGATATGAGTCCCCAGCTTCAGTGATTTTTGCAGTTTGTTCCAGTCATTGGCTGCAGAGAACTGGAAGGAAAGGCAGCCAAAGGAGGAATTGGCTTTGGGGGTGACTAGTGAGATATACCTGATGGAGCGCGTGCTACGGGTGGGTGCTGCAATGGTGACCAGTGAGCTGAGATAAGGCGGGGCTTTACCTAGCAAGGACTTATAGATGACAGGGAGCCAGTGGGTTTGGTGACGAGTATGAAGCGTGGGCCAGTCAACGAGAGTTCACAGGTCGCAATGGTGGGTAGTATATGGGGCTTTGGTGACAAAACGGATGGCACTGTGATAGGCTGCATCCAATTTGGCATGGCGGTGCTTCATGTATCCTATCTGTCCTAGGCCAGTGTGTCAGTGAGCCGAGGCAGTATGTTTTTTTTTAGGAATAATAGAGGTCAGGATGCATGTGTCTGTGTGGATTCACCCAGCCTCCATGTGGCTCCCAGCTCCCAGTTCTGTGACTCATCTGGGCCCCCTGACCAGGACCCTATGACTATTGAAGGGTTCCACATGGCCGAGGAGCAATGAGTCAAGAGCCACAGTGGGGAAATGCACAGCGGAGGTACACAGATCTCCAACCCCACGCACAACCTGTCACAACACGTTTGGGGCAGGGGTGGATGACTCAATCGGGCCGTATGCGTGACATATGGTGGCATGGTCACAGTGAAATGAATACCCACTGAATCATGGCATGTGGGAGACTGGTGTGCTGCTAGATGGCACGCAGGAGGCATATCATGCAGGCCAACAGTATAAAGCATTGCCTCAATACAGTGTTGAAAGAAAATACCTTCAAAAAGGGTCAAATGAATCATTTTATGACCCAATATTGTATGACACCTCTGATAAAGAGGTGAGACAAAAAGGTTTGAGAGCTTTGCTTTAATGTAACATGTGACCATTAATTGGAGTTGCCTGCACCTGTGTAGTGGTAGAGGCTGCATAAACATTTTAGTAAAATATAGTTGTGTTATATAAAGATATGTGGTGCCGCAGGATAATTGAAGCTACTCAAAGCAACAATAACAACCTCCTCTCAATGGTTTATATAATGTTAATAACTGAGTGTTTTTCCATGTTTGTTTTTCTCAGTTGTCACACTATCTTTAGCCATGATCTCTGTTGAACAGAGGCCTACTGTACGTGTAATGCGTGAAGAACTGGAACACACACACACATTAAGAACTCTCAGGTCTTCTAAAAGGGTAACACACATATGGTTGAGAGTGGACAGGAGGGAAGGAGGAGAGAAATGGTGACAGAAAGGGAGGGGGCAGCTGGATGTATTCATGCTCAACAGGACGAGAGACAGAGAGAGAGAGAGAGAGAGATAGATACAGTAGGGAGAGAAAATATAACTTCAGTAAGAATGCCAGGCAACAGAAAAGAGAGAGAGCGGAACAGGACAGAAAAAAGATGAGCAAGAGTACTAGAGAAAATAAAATGATATAGAATGTGGCAGAAAGCTGGGGACAAAAAGTGACAGAAATAGAGTGTGAGAAAGAATGTGCAGGGAGCAGATTGTAAGGGGGAGGCTGGGAGATGATGATGGAGAGAGAGATGTGTCAAAGTGAGTGACAGATTGTCAGCCTGGTGGGTTTTGAAGCCGCGCTCTCAGAAGCAGCTGTGTTTTGGTACGTAGAAGGCCCCCGCTTGACGCTCTCATAGCCCTGCATGAGAGAAACACTGAGCGATTATATCCATAATGGTAAAAATAGACAAGGATGTGCATTATGTAACCAAGCTAAAGCTATACGCAACCTGGAGTCTGTTCTGCGTTTCACTAATTAGGTATGGGTTGCGCGAGGAGCCAAAGTTGAGAACGTGTCGATTCTGGAGTGTGAAGTGCTATTTCAGCAGGTGATTAAATGGCTCCAAAACAAACAAAAACAAAAGAAGTGAAACACAAACAAGGAAAGCAGAAGTTTTCACCTTTGACTCAAGTCTAACCCTTCTCTGAGATGCTTAAAACCGATAGTTATATAAAATCATACAGATTCATTTAGCTCCAACTGAACTACAACTGTACATACCTAAGCAGTGTTTCAGAGTCTAGCTGTGTTTTTATTCTACAGCATGTGCACCATAGAATCAGCTAGCCATCTGCAGTGTTGATGGCCAAATGGATGGTCTTGAGCATCAGGGATTTTGGATAAACTGGACATCAACCGACTATTGAACTGGGATACTACAGTGTTTATGGTAATCCTGATTGCTGATGCCTAACTATTGTGTGGAATATAGACAGCTCGACTTTGGGACAATTCCAATGTTGTTTTCAGAGTGAACTATCCCTTTAAAGATTACTGACACAATGGAAAAGTTCACTGAGTTCAGGAAGTATTGCTACCGATGGACTTATTCCACATGTTGTTGTGTTATAGCCTGAAGGAAAAAGGAAACTGCACACTGCTCTTGATAGTATCACTGATCTTTAATAATCTTACGTATCGGCCTCACGGCCTTCGTCAGAGCTCTGCTATTTCCTTTTTCCTTCATCTTGTTCAAATGTTACCATGCACCTGCAAAAAAGATTGCTCAGATGTGTGAGTGCCTTTTGGATGTTGTGTTATAGCCGGAATTCAAAATGGATCAAACGTATTCCATCTACACACAATACCCAAAAATGACAAAGTGGAAACATGTTTTTAGAAGTGTGCAAAATGTATTGAAAATGAAAAACAGAAATATCTCATTTATTTAGTATTCACACCCCTGAGTCAATACTTTGTAGAAGCACCTTTGGCAGCGATTACAAATGTTGAGTCTTTCTGGGTAAGTCTCTAAGAGCTTTGCACACCTGGATTGTGCAACATTTGCCCATAATTGTTTTCATAATTCTTCAAGCTCTGTCAAATTGGTTGTTGATTGTTGCTAGACAACAATTTTCAGGTCTTGCCATAGATTTTCAAGTAGATTTAAGTCAAAACAGTAGCGTGACCACTCAGGAATATTCACTGTCTTCTTGGTAAGCAACTCCAGTGTAGATTTGGCCTTATGTTTCAGGTTATTGTCCTGCTGAAAGGTTAATTAATCTCCCAGTGTCTGGTGGAAAGCAGACTGAACCAGGTTTTCTATAATTTTGCCTTGCTTAGCTCCATTCCGTTTCATTTTTATCCTGAAAAACTCCCCAGTCCTTAAAGATGAAAAGCTTTAAAATGTAGGAATTTGTAAACATTTCGAAAAACACAATTCCACTGACACAGAACCAAAAATCTAAATTTAATCAATTTGAAAAATCAGGCTGTAACACAACAAAATGTTGAAAAAGTCAAGGGGTGTGAATACTTTCTGAAGGCACTGTAGCTAAGCATGGGAAACGACTCCTGAGTTCTATATCTGCGTCAAGTAAAGATGTTCCAAAATAGCCTAATTAGTTTCTGTTTCTCTACAGCTGAGGGGAGAATGTAATAGTTCCATTAAGGGGTACTTCATTCCATAGTGCCGCAATGAGTCAAAATGGCCCCAGGCTTCGCAGGCAACCATTAACCCCAACTAATGCCAGAGATGTATTTTCTGCCATGGAAAACACAACAACAAATCGGCTGCAACACTCCAAGCACTGAGAGCGTTTTCAAAATTAGACACGAACAGGAGTCTGCTAACTAAAATTCGGAGTACTTTGACAGTTCAAATAGCTGATGCTTGGGTAATGATGAACAGAGTTAACGCTCTGTGTTCGTGTGTGTGGTGTGTGAGTGTGTGCGAGAGGGGGTCTGGGTGATCGTGTGAATGAGTTCAATCATGTATTCTCATTATTAAGAATATGCATAATATTACACATCAGTGCCCAACCAATTGGATGCAGCTTGATTTATGCACACACAAGGTAATATGATACGCTGTAATGTAACTGGTTCACTCCAATTGAAAAAATAGTGCTAATGAACATGGCATTGTATTAGAAGTGTGCTGATGCATGTAGAGCATCAATAGGTTTCACTGAGGAGACTTGTGTTGAATACTGGTAAAAATTAAAAATTAAAATGGCACGAATGGAGAGATCGAAATGTACACAATAGTTACCTGGAGGAAAATGGGGGAGCGTCATGCTTTTTCAATTTCAGTCAGGAGGGTTTAGTGTAACAACAATATCATGGAATAAAATACAATAAATTAAGTAAATGATAGTTTATTATTATTATTTTTAATATTTTTTATAATTTTATGATTATTTTTACAAGTGCATGTTATGTGGCAGGTATAAACAATGAAACAATGAATGGCTTTTTCTCTTATTCATTGATGATCAGATACTTCAGTTGTATCTGGTTCTGTTGCAATACATTTGAACAGTTGATATACTTTAGCATTGTTCCAAACTTAGACTATCCTCTTTTTTTGTGGTACTTTTACCCATTTTTCATGATATCCAAATTGGTAGTTACAGTCTTGTCCCATCTCTGCAACTCCCCTACGGACTCGGAAGAGGCGAAGGTCTAGAGCCATGCATCCTACAAAACAAGCCGCAATGCTTCTTGACACACTGCTCGCTTAACCCGGAAGCCAGCCGCACCAATGCGTCGGAGGAAACACCGTCCAACTGGAGACCATAGTCAGCTTGCACCAGCTGGAAATCCCAGCTGGCCAAACCCTCCTCTAACCCGGACGACGCTGGGCCAATTGTGCGCCTCCTCATGGGTCTCCTGGTCACAGCCGGCTTTGACACAGCCGGCTGTGACACAGCCTGGGATCGAACCCGGGGCTGTAGTGATGCTTCAAGCACTGCGGTGCAGTGCCTTAGACACTGCGCCACTCGGGAGGCCAATATATCCTATTTTTTAACAATAGCCTGAATAGAAATCCGGTGCTGCAGCATGTGCTCATTTGTTGTCATGCTCGATGGTGGTATAAAAAAATATTCTGCTGTTCTCTGGTCATTTTCGTAGAATTGCATAGAAATGCATTATAAAAGGCTATTTTCTTCGCAGACCGCAAATAAGAGGATAGATTCATGTAGTGCTTTTATTATAATTAATATATTTTCACCCCCCCCCTCCCCCTTATCCATGGTGGTTTGCAAATCCACAACCTTCTGGCTACTTTGCATTGTGATGCTTACGAAATGAAGAACAGTTTCTATAACTGCATACAGTATCTAAGGCTCTCATCTGTCTTTGGAGTGAGGGTAAACGCTAGGCATGTTTCTTGATATCCACTTATAATTTTAATTATTATTTGGGGTATTGCGGAGGGTCACTTGTTTTTTTTCTCTCCAAGCATTCAGGGAGGGTCGGATAAATATATATTTTACTGAAGGGAAGGCCATCCATTTTCTCCAGGT
This sequence comes from Oncorhynchus clarkii lewisi, assembly GCF_045791955.1. Taxonomy (NCBI): domain Eukaryota; kingdom Metazoa; phylum Chordata; class Actinopteri; order Salmoniformes; family Salmonidae; genus Oncorhynchus; species Oncorhynchus clarkii. The sequence goes on from NC_092148.1 coordinate 25,250,478, forward strand.
ATCCCGCATTACAAATAACGTACAATACCTTAGAACCTGGCACGTAGAGACCAATTTGCCATAATATCTCAGTACAGTACATCACTCAACACTGACTTTGAAAACCAAGATATTATCTGTCAAAACATGAGCGATAATACAGTTCAAAGACACATTTTCCATTTCAAACAGCTTTGGAACAGACATAGTTCAAGTACTGATAGCCTCATCATCCACAATCAAATCAAGCATGGCACTACATGCATTGTGGGACACATTTTACATGCAATTGCATCTGGAATCAAATAAAGAGATAAAGAGGGCATTCACCATTCAGCACCTGGTAAAGCTACTGTGTTCCAGAGCCAATCCCTAACATAACTCCCTAAACAAACATTAACTGTCTGGATAGAAAAGCAGCTCTGGAAGAACCATAGCTTTACCAAACAGTGGCCTGAAACCCACGCCTAAAGCCACAGAGAAACAACTGCTTGTAGGCAACAAAAACACACAAAGCAACGTTTCAGTCATAGGCTTTGAAACTGGGTAGAGAGGTCATATGGGGAAAAGGGGAAGAGAAGGCGGAGGATTCAACAAAGGAGGCAGATAAGGGTTAGTCCAACCGAAAAACAAGCAGGTTAATAGAGAACTATTCCCCAGGGGTCGAGGAGACAGAAGGGGTCGGGGTTAGGAGTCAGGACAACTGCGTGTGTGGATCTGTACACTGTGGGCCCAAATGTCACTGGGACACTCAACATTCTGATGTTGACTAACACTCTGGTCTCCATTGTGTTATCATGATAATAAAAATGTCATGGTGACACTAAGCACTCTGAACCCGAGGGTGACAGTAAACATATAGGAAGTTTCCCCAGACTCAGATTAAGCTTAGTGCTGGATTTAAAAGCATGCTCAATGGAGAATCACCATCAGCTTTTTTTTGTCCAAGGACTAGGGTTAATCTGTGAACGGGAAACTAGCCCCTAATGTTGACAGACAGGCAAGAACATGATGTGAATAACTTCAGTATAGTGCATGTTTTGAGGTGTTCATTTTGCTGCGTATGGAAAGATGTAGTATTGTGTATGTACTGTATATGACCAGTGGGGAGGTGTACAGTACAGAGCCCTACAGTGTGTGTTTTCATAGTCAAACCTGATGTCAATCATAGCCTTCATAAAGAGCGAGTAATTCGGGCAAAGGAATTAAAGGAAACAGTGATCTAGGTAAAGTGACCTTTATTTAGTTGCATTACCACATGACTAAGTAGTGATGCTAAATTGGCTGCAACAGCTGTGGCTGAGGCACTTTAGTGAGGTGGGCAACATTTTCCTGGTTATGATGAATAGCTTAATGTACACACCCAGCTTGAGGAGAATGCTGCATAGGATTGTTGATATGCCTAAACTATCCATGTTTTTTGAGTTTATAATGCACAACTTAAAATGAATTTACCGACATAGGATGACTGATGTTGTCGTAATCAAGAAGAGAGGTGATATGAGAGTTGAGTTGTATTTATGGCTTGACGGGAAGTCTATATTCCTCGATCCACTGAGATATAAATAAGAGTAAGGAACTGACACCAACCCTTCTTCATCAGCAAAGAGAAGTTCAGCCCAAGTTAATTCTCTGCTCTTCTCCTAGTGCTTTAATGAGTTTCAGAGCCCTGCCTGCTTGCCTCTATTATCGAGTTGTCTCCCTGTACTTGTTGGCTAAATTAGCTGCTAGCAATGTTTTTTTTCGCCGTACCCACACAGGTGAATTTGAATATGCGGACTACCCCGGAGGAGGTCTGTTTAAAATAAGCTAAGCAGGAAGTAACACTGGGAAAACAAACAATAGGGAGGTCTAAAAGCTGGGTCTAAATAATGTGTGTCTGCGTAGGTTGAAGCATTCTGACACTACAGGGAGGTAGGCGTTCTCCCTTGATGGAAACATAGGGTCGAACCACAGCTAAATGATCGCTGGAAATGTTCATAACAGCGAGGTCTCAAAAGGGGTGCTTGTACTTGTATTTTGGTCAGTCATAGTCTTTATATAATACATTGCTTCTATCCGTAGCTGGATGAATCATGTCACCTTGTATTTGCGTCTGTGTAGGCCTTACATAAAATATAAACAAAAGCAGTTGGGATGCAATTCTAGAGTGCTTCAGAATTGCTATTACTGTAGCTTGCGGTAAATAGTTTATTTATTGTGCCAAAGATGTTTCAAACCTGCTTCAAGGCTAGCCTTAAACTTACATCAGAGCTAACTAGACTCTTCTCAAATGAACCTCAGTTTACGTTGGTGCTGAGCTAGAACAAAAGCCTGCACCCACAGCTGCCTTCCAGGACCAGAGTTTCTTGACCCCTATTCTACCTATACTGCATCTCTTCTGAAGTTTCCACGATGTTCCTTAACTGAAACCAATAGCATCATATATACACACACACATACAGTGGGGCAAAAAAGTATTTAGTCAGCCACCAATTGTGCAAATTCTCCCACTTAAAAAGATGAGGCCTGTAATTTTCATCATAGGTACACTTCAGACAAAATTAGAAAAAATCATCCAGAAAATCACATTGTAGGATTTTTTATTGATTTATTTGCAAATTATGGTGGAAAATAAGTATTTGGTCACCTACAAACAAGCAAGATTTTTGTCTCTCACAGACCTGTAACTTCTTCTTTAAGAGGCTCCTCTGTCCTCCACTCGTTACCTGTATTAATGGCACCTGTTTGAACTTGTTATCAGTATAAAAGACACCTGTCCACAACCTCAAACAGTCCCACTCCAAACTCCACTATGGCCAAGACCAAAGAGTGGTCAAAGGACTCCAGAAACAGAATTGTAGACCTGCACCAGGCTGGGAAGACTGAATCTGCAATAGGTAAGCAGCTTGGTTTGAAGAAATCAACTGTGGGAGCAATTATTAGGAAATGGAAGACACAAGACCACTGATACCCTCGATCTGGGGCTCCATGCAAGATCTCACCCCGTGGGGTCAAAATGATCACAAGAACGGTGAGCAAAAATCCCAGAACCACACGAGGGGGACCTAGTGAATGACCTGCAGAGAGCTGGGACCAAAGTAACAAAGCCTACCATCAGTAACACACTACGCCGCCAGGGACTCAAATCCTGCAGTGCCAGACGTGTCCCCCTGCTTAAGCCAGTACATGTCCAGGCCCGTCTGAAGTTTGCTAGAGAGCATTTGGATGATCCAGAAGAAGATTGGGAGAATGTCATATGGTCAGATGAAACCAAAATATAACTTTTTGGTAAAAACTCAACTTGTCGTGTTTGGAGGACAAAGAATGCTGAGTTGCATCCAAAGAATACCATACCTACTGTGAAGCATGGGGGTGGAAACATCATGCTTTGGGGCTGTTTTTCTGCAAAGGGACCAGGACGACTGATCCGTGTAAAGGAAAGAATGAATGGGGCCATGTATCGTGAGATTTTGAGTGAAAACCTCCTTCCATCAGCAAGGGCATTGAAGATGAAACGTGGCTGGTTCTTTCAGCATGACAATGATCCCAAACACACCGCCCGGGCAACAAAGGAGTGGCTTCGTAAGAAGCATTTCAAGGTCCTGGAGTGGCCTAGCCAGTCTCCAGATCTCAACCCCAAAGAAAATCTTTGGAGGGAGTTGAAAGTCTGTGTTGCCCAGCAACAGCCCCAAAACATCACTGCTCTAGAGGAGATCTGCATGGAGGAATGGGCCAAAATACCAGCAACAGTGTGTGAAAACCTTGTGAAGACTTACAGAAAACGTTTGACCTCTGTCATTGCCAACAAAGGGTATATAACAAAGTATTGAGATAAACTTTTGTTATTGACCAAATACTTATTTTCCACCACAATTTGCAAATAAATTCATTAAAAATCCTACAATGTGATTTTCTGGATTTGTTTTTCTCATTTTGTCTGTCATAGTTGAAGTGTACCTATGATGAAAATTATAGGCCTCTCATCTTTTTAAGTGGGAGAACTTGCACAATTGGTGGCTGACTACATACGTTTTTTTGCCCCCACTGTATATACACATATGTGTGTCCTATAGCTAGTACAGTGTGTGGGTGCATCAGAGAGAGAGAGAGGCCTTCCTTGGAACTGCCAAGCTGTTACTTCCAGAACAGTTCCTCTCTCGCCTTATCAGCCAGGTCCCCGTGCTTTTGATTGAACCGGCAGCCAGGCGACACTAGCCCATGCTGAAATAGATTGCGTTGCCCAAGTTTCTATTACGGTTTCCCCTTGTACGCTTGCCAGCTGCTGGTTATTTATTTGTTACAGGCTTTTCTCATTTGAGCCTGAGTGGCTCATCATTGCAGCCGGAGACTCTGTCGGCCTGAATGGAACCCATCACTAGCAAGGATTTATGGACTCCTGACAAGGCGCCAGAGGAGCGCAGCAAGGAGAGCCTGGGCTAAAGGAAATAGCATCAACGAACAGTCTTCCCATCCTGCTGAATATTAGGAGCTCCGGTTGGTTTCCTATTGGGAGTAATCTGGGAATGACATTCAGGAAGCAGCGCTCTAGACAGCGTGAGAAGAGAAGACGTGCTTGGTCGTGTGTGACTGTTAAAGTGTGTCCCGCTGGAGAGCGGAGAGTAAGCTACCCTAGTAGATGGACTAAATAAGAGATGAGAGGAGACATGCAGGAGTCATTTTGTTAGGACATTGTTTGGAAGAGTTAAATGGATCCAATGCAGTATCTATTTAAGTGATTAAGCCTCTCTAACTCATGGTTGCTTCATTAAGTGAGTGGATATATGGTTAAATGTTTAGTGTCCTACACACAGAGATTAGAGTGTTAGTGCTCATCTTGGTTAGTAGTGTGCAGTGAAGCTTCAGGGCCCATCAATGCAATCCAGTGCAGATCAAAGTTCAGCAGACAGGCACCCCATCTCCTTACCCTCCATCTCCACACTGATTGCTTCCGAGTCAGGTGACCCCTGGTCCCCAACTGGGACTGGAGGACTGCCATCAGGACCTGTACCTCTTTCAGAGTCACCTGCCACCTTAGGGAATGGGGCGACCTGATTGGTTGTGCTGGCGGTTGTTGTGGGTGTGGTCTTCCCTGTTGTTGTGCAGGTGGGGGAGGGGTAACAAAGTGACCCGTTAGTGAAATGGAAATGCAGCACACAAAAACACCTAAATATAATGTTGTTTTATGACAAGGGAAGGATTCTTTGTACCTTGGAGAAAAAGATATGTAAATCCAGCATGAAAAAAAGATTACTGTCATAATTACTGTTAAGCTGATGATGACAATGAGGACATTAACATAAAGAGCGCTTTGAAGAGAATTCAACTGAATCCATGACTGCAATAAATAAAGTAGGTAGCCTATACATCACACGTAAAGCCCTCCTCCATAGGTGCAACATGACTCAGCGCTTTAGAACCAACATTTTTCCCACTGTTTAATGCCCTTAATAGATAAAACATTCAGGCGTTGCAGAAATTACGAGACATTGGAGAAAAACACTCAGGGCCAATATGGTCATGAGTTGGCTGCAGTGCCGGCCTTAAGATTTCCAAACCGGCTACCTTTGTTACTGAACCAGTGAGGAATCTCTTGCACCTGGCACTGCAGCACATTCTACACAGCAAAACCCTGTTGTTGTGGATGCTACCAGCTGGTGCATGGACTCTTCCAGCACATACAAACTCTGATATACAGTTACCTTTCACGTCCGATTTTCTTTACTAAGTAGTTTGACAGATGAGTTGAAATAGATACCAGTAGCTGAGGTAATGGTAGGTAATGACTTACAGCAACTTTCGGTTCTCTGCTTCACTAAACTGTTTTACAGGTAGTTACCGTCTAACCTACATAGGGAATGGTTTATGGAAAATGTGACAATGTTTATGGAAAATGTGACAATGTCAACATATCCAATTAGGATCTGTACTGGTACTGCGGGGTTATGCGGTGTCTGAGTCTGTGGATCCAATACGGGTCTGTACTGTGAGAGACCTGGCAGAAGAAAGCACTGTCATCGTCACAACAACCATCATGAGTGTCTTCCTAATTCTCTAACAGTGGATGTCCTTGAGGCCTTGTGTGCAGCACGCCGCTATTGATGTGGATGTTTCGCTAATAAGCCGGCCATAATGTTAGCATACTGGAGGGTGCCAGCCCAGATTGAAAGTGAAAGGCCCGCTCTCGATGCCAGTTGATAGTTTTCACTCTGAATAAGGTGCCCTGTCAGAGCACCAACTGCGCCAGGCAAATTAAAACGGCACACCGGGGGAGTTCAGCCTTGGGATGCCAGACAACAGCTCCAGGGCTGCATTATTAGTTAAATTTATCAACATTGTGTGTGTACATTGCTTTCTCCTTTCCAGAGAGAAAAGAAAGGAGAAAAGCACAATATGCAATGGGGAATGATTTGACTGTCTACACTGCTGGGTGTTTGTCTCTCGCTGCTTTCTCTATGGGATGGGATTGTTCCATTCTGGGGAATAGTAAGAAAGAGGACTTAGGAACCAATGCACACCAGCGAGAATGGCATTGTTCAACATTATGGGGTGTTCTATTGTGGGGAAACCTTGTTCTTCAGTTTGGACTCATCAAAGGCTTTTGTCATTCTGCAAGTCTGAGTCTGAAGTCTGGCAGTGTGTGAAGTACTTCAAACAGAGTACAGAGGCATGGATGGAGTAATCGCCGGGCGGAATTAGCCAGTGGGGTCGCTCATCTAGTCCCACTGCCCACTGAGCGGCACTTCCTCCAGCAGAGAGGATACAGAAAACAAAGGCATTGTGGGAATGTGGAGGTCTGAGGCTAAGTATTGCTTGTGTTCTGAAGTAGATAGAGGCTGGACTGGACCCTGGATGGATGGTATTGTTGAGATATAATGGCCAGCAACTCTCACTAAGATGGTCTCAATGCTGTGTTTATCACTTCTAGGGAAAAGCAGCCACCATCAGTACCCATGGATCATTTGTAAGGTGACAAAGGGCAATTTTCTTTTTTTCTTTTTTTACCAGCAACTCCTTTTGGGGAAAATGGTGGATTCCCAGTTGAATTAGACTGACAAGTAAGTTTGAGAGAAGTGAGCCTGAATGAGTTCACCAATTGTATCACTAACTACCTGACTAGTTAACTAACTAACCCACTAACTCAGCTAACCGAAAACCAGAGCTACGTAAATAAGAGCCGTAAACAATTCTGCTCTCTGACAACAAAAAAAACAATCATTAAGTCATGGCCCAGGGATGTCACTATCATAATTCAAAGATAATTCCACAGTAATTGTTTATTAATGCTACGTTAGACTACATCTCAGCTGAGAGCTAGCAATGTGCTTGCTGCCAGACGCTGAGCTCTGTAGCCACCCTGCTCTATGGGAAGGCAGTGGGGAGTAACGGAGCGTTACAGGGATGATGATTCTCCTTGATAAAGGGAAGTGGGCAGCTTGGCAACTGGCGCTGCTAGCCTGTCAAACATCCATGCTGGTGCTGCTGCCGCGACTAGAGTTGGACAATAGCTCAAATGTTAAAGATAGCTGTTGAGGTGAGAGAGGTGGTGTTGCTGTTCTACGCAACAAACTCTCCTGAACTGCTCGTGTTGCATAACACCAAAAATAAGTCCAAAAAAGGGGAATAGAGATGTTGCTTACAAGGCTTTGCTAGCGTTAGCCTGTTCGCTAACAACCTCAGACAGTTCGGACAAGTTTTAAAAATAGAGGATAAAGAAATGTCAACTGACCATATGCTGAATCAGCAAGAGTGTTTTGCTTGCGTGTGGTCGCCAGGACGTCTAGAGAAGAAAAGGGAAAGCAACAGACATATTGACAGAACAGTACATTGTGTAAGTCTGAGTAGTGGTTAAATACTCAAACTGTACTTAGTTAAATGTATAATTGACTGCTTGTTTAACGTGCCCATCTGCAAGGAGCAATTGAGAGCAAAATTCCCACCGGGGTACTCTTCAGCTAGGAAATGACAGGCTACTTCAACTTGTACCGAGTTGCTGATTCATTTCATTGTACTATCACTCTCCAAGTATGGCAATCACTTTTTCTGTATCATTTTGGACAATTAAATGCACTTGATAAGCTTTGCTTGTTATGAAAGAGCTTTTATGATGGCTCTGTGCATCTAGTGGAGAGCCATTAAGAACAGATGATTGGTCCACCTTACCGTGGCAGCTGTCGGGGTAGTGAGGGTAGCCGTTCTCCACATCCTGCTCAAATCCGCCCCTGAGGAAAAACAAAAACAGAAGAGGACAAAACGGCCTGTCAGCGTGTGTGTCATTCCTCTTTCACTATTTAAACACAACCTCCGCTTTCATTAATTGGGTACATTGTCAAGCTTTTCAAAATGAAGACAAAGACTTAAATAAATGGTGCTGCAAAAGAAAACCATTTCATTGGTTTTGTCTCTGCAAGGTCAGGCTGACTGTTTTGTTAATGTCCAAATTCAAATGGATGTGTCGAGGTGCTATCACCTGGCAAGAATAATGTTTCCCCACCAGTTGCATCCATGATGATACTCTGTTCTCTGGTTCCACTTATACAGCAAAAGAAACATTGCATTCTTGCAACACATTTAGTACCTCTAGTATGTATTTACATTTGGTTGTGCTCCAGTGCATTGGACACTTTCTTGGACATCTTTCTTCTATGAATCAAAGGCTTGTGCACATTCAGAAATCATACATTCCCCCTGGTGAGTAACGTGATTGCGTTGATGCACAGTGGAGTGAGTGGCCCCTTAGTCAAGCAGAACATAACATCAATGACACTGAATCTTCTACGACGCAGTATCGACTGAGCAGGCAATCAAAGAAAAGAACAGATGTAAATACTCATGAACATTCACACATACGCAAACACGCGCTCACACACTTGCTCGCGCGGGCAATCAAACACACATCTACACAAAACAGACGTTCCAGGCGCGGCAAAAAAACAAATTACATCTAAATGAGAAGCAGGCCTAGATGAGTGAATACAGACCCAGTGAGCAAATCAAGAGTGAAAAAATACAACAGGGAATTCAGAGGGGAGAAATAATAAACTCTAAGAAATAATAACTTCACTTATCTTTCCATGCTCAGCAGTGGGCCCAATGACAGCCGATAGCATTAGTTGTATTACCACAGCAGAGTGGGTTTGTTTGTGAGTGAATAGGTCGGCCTGGGGGATTTTGCGTGATTGTGTGTCCGTGTATGTGGACCACAACTAGTAACCAGTATTACTGTATGCCTCCATTCCCTTTCTGTTTGTTTTATTCATGTATTTATTTATTCTGAGAGTTTGAGAGAAAGAGCCACGGAGAGAGTCCTAGACTGGCCTCTTTGGCACGCCGTCCCCAAGCGCTGACAGTGAGGGGAGAGAGACAGGAAACCATGGAAACAATTCACCTCTGGCTCAACCCCCCCCCCCAAAAAAAAGCAGCCGGCAGAATTTATGCCACCTCTGGAGCGAGAGAGTAAGGGAGGAGAGAGTAAAGGGGGATGTGTCCCCTGTTGCTCTCCGGTCCAGCCCCATTACAGCCTTTATGAGCTGTTGCATCTGTTCTGGAGGCATGGCCATGCTCGGGTTCTGACTATTTCACACCATATCACTCTCTCTCTCTGACGTGGACAGAGCAGGCACAGCGTAATAGCTCTACTGACTGCATGTATAATATTTGCCAATCTCTTCGGTTCCACTCCATTGGCTTGCTGCATGGCACTGTCCCGCTGGTTAAAAATGTGATAAATCAAGCCTCAGTCCAATTCTGATTACCTGCCCAGCACGTACACACCGCCGCACGCACGCATACACACACATACACACCTTTGGAATATTACATTAACGTCTGGCTGTGAAGCTATGGCAAATAAAACCCATGGGTGGCCAATCACAGGATATGCAATAAGTCGACCCCCAACAGAATAATCCATTTGAAGCAGTCCATATGACTATTAGGATAGTGGCAGCTGCCTCTGCTGTGATGTCTGTCCACCCATCCACACAAAGTTTACAGCCCATGTTTACAGAGGCGAATACCTACAGCAAGTGATTTAAGGCCACACTGAAAATCAGAGGAACAGCGACAGCCCAGTCCCTGAGTGTCAGGAGGCAACATAGGAGGTGAAATAGTGTGTTCTACTGCCTCTCCTCCTCTACCGCTCTCCTTCCCTCCCTCCGTTCGGAAGACAGTGAGGTACACACGACATGATTGAAATCCACCCAGCTGAGCATTACTTTCGATTCCATGCTACAGTGCAGAAAGAAAAAGACAGTGGGTCAGGAGGGAGTCTCAGACAGAGGAATTGATTGGCTTTTTGTTTGCACACACACACCCTGCTTGGTGCTGACGCTGAGCCAGTCGATAGCTCCAAGTGTCAAATGGCTTCCTTCCAGTTCATCAGAATGGATCAGTAAATTACATTGAGGTCATTTTGATCGATGCCTTTCAGTCCCACCCCAAGTGACGCACGGCCCCTCCAAGCAGGTATCTGGGGTTTCATTTCCGAGTGATTGCAGACGTGATGTATGTCCGCCACATAGAAATAAACAAGATGGATGCTCGTCCTATATGTGAAATGGAGCCGACAGACCAATGTTTTTACTGTATTTTAGAGGCCGTATTCATCACGTTGACAATCTGGGCAAGTCAAACTCCAGATTAGGTATCGATTATTGAAAGCATACAAGGAAGTAGTTTGCAGAGTACTATGAAGTTACTGCTACTTCCTTCATTTACTGTATGTTTCATGCAAGGTCATGTCTATGGCCATTTGATGATGATAAATTGTCAGTAATGTTACATTTTTCTGATCGAAGACTCAACACTAATATTTGACACATACTACTCAACAAAACAAGGAGTAGGGGCTAGGGATGGGTTTGGTACTTGGCCTCTTAACCTGCTGTCATATAATTGGCTGCGTGGTGGGGTGGTCCTTACGCAACATCTGTGACTCACCTGAATCTGGGCACCACTGTGACACAGCTCCCAGTCCTCTGCCACACGCAGTAAGGGTCCCTCGAGGACAGACAGCTCCTGTGAGACAGACAGACAGTCAGAGTTCGGTGTGTGAACACTATCAAAAAGTAAGAGACCAAATACATATTTTAATGAAGACTCTTTTGTGAGGCATGACCTGAAGTGACATGTGATATCTATTCACCTAACAACACCCCCATATTCTGGAGTGTCTCATTAACATCACAGGCCACAGTCACACCAGACGAAGTTAAACAGATCAGGCAAGGGTGTCATTTTACCTCACAGAAAAAACCTGCCATTTCAATTTTTAAACTGCAGAGTGAGCCTAGCTTGTAACTCTCCTTATCTAGGAGCTCAGAAAGAGGCAGAGATGAATATGAGAGATGGTCAACGTAGTGTGACTGGCTGTCGGTCTGTGAGGCTGCAGACAGCAGTGTTTGGTTAGAGCCCCCTGGGTGTCTGGAGCCCCCTGGGTGTCTGGTAGCCAGAGGCAGTCTTGGACATGGACTCAGTGACACAGCCCAACTAACAGGCCAGTACGTAGAAGAGATGTCGGGAGCCAGAGATGAGGACTGAGAGTTAGGTCAGTCATGCTCAACATGGTTTACAACACAGAGGGTCGTGTAGAGCGGGAGAGTGGAGGAGTCTCCACCAGACCGGCATTGACAACATGTCAGAGTTAAAAGGTAATGACCCCTATCTGTAGGGGAGACTTGAAGCATTCCTGCTGGCTCCTTTTCTCTGTGCCTGTCAGGACATGATGAAGACACAGGTGTTCCTCTCACCTATGGATCACTAGAGCTGTGTATATATCTATAGCTCTGTATGGAACCACTCATTAGAAAATGTCTATCTGGAAGGAAGGTCCACCATGTCTAATCTCGCTTCTCTCAATGGTGTAAATTCACAATGTCTCCTTCCTTCCTGTGCCTTGTCAGTTTTGCTGTCTTACTGTTCTTTACTGAGAATATCACCCCGGGTCTGTTGGGTTACAGCTGATCTTTTCTGGGGGTTCTCATTAACCTAGCACTGAGGCAAAACAGTTGCAAATGTGACAACATTTTGTAACTGCTTTAATAACTAAAAAGGGGGGAAATGAAAATGTTATGAACATTGTGTGGGTTAAAGGGTTGAGACTTTCACACAACTTTTGATATCCCTTTGCCATCTTTTTCACTAAATCTCTTTTCTCTATATATTTCATTCAATGTGTTTCTGCTGTCTGAACCATATCCATTGCTGAAACCTAATAGAAACAGCAGCTGCAGCGAGAAGCGAGAGATAGAAAAACCGTTTTGCTTTGTGCCAAGATAGAGGCTACAGTAAGGTGGAGAGACAGACCAAACCAACCAAACCTAATTTGGAGGCAGACAGATGGGGAGAGGAGGATATGGGCCTGACACCTGACCCCTACAAAGCATCATGGGGCTTAAGGGGCCCCTAATCCCTGGTTGAGGTGCGCTGGGCTGTTTCGGAGTGATCCAGCGATGGAGGGGCATTAAGCCCTCTAAAGTGAGACAGGCCCTATCCTTCTCCTCGTCGTCGCGTTGAAACCCTGGACGTGGGTTGGCCTGCAGCCAATCAGCTGGTTCCAATTTGTGCGTAAATGCTGTTGAGCACTTCTCTAAGGCTCACAATGAGGGTTTAGCATGCTACGTCCCTGTATCAAATTTAATACAAATGTTTTTCTTGGGGGGTTGGGTAGAGGCAGGGGGGAACATTCCTCCACAACCCCAAAATAGGACACAAGATTGTTGAGTATACTAGCTCGGACAAAACATCCCTGACAAAACAAATCCCCTCCAGCAGTTGCTCTGACTGCAAGGAAGTCCTTTTCACTGCCCTCATAGCAACGTCGACTTCTAAACCCTTGGTGATTCATATTGTGAATATAGTCTGTTGCATACAGCATATTCACAATTTGACAAACGATAGCAGCAACATTTTTTTATTTAGATGTATTTAACCTTTATTTAACCAGGTAGGTCAGTTGAAAATAAGTTCTCATTTACAACTGCAACCTGGCCAAGATAAAGCAAAGCAGTGTGACAAAAACAACACAGATTTACACATGGTATTAACAAATGTACAGTCAATAACACAATAGAGACATGATTGATTGTATGTCACACATGTGTAACTTCACATCACCATAGCAGCACTGGGGGAAGGAAGCCTCTATAGCGGCAAACGCATGAAAACTGGAATTCCACAGCAATATTAACACACACTTGGCAACTGTTAACAGTGCGGTACTAGCTGTTTATAATGGATGGGGTATCACTCACTTCTTGCAGGAGCCGTAGTCATTGCAGCGGCTCAGAGGTACTCGGACCACACAACTGGAGAAGGCCACAAACAGAGCGTGATGTTCCCTGTCCAGCTCCAATCCCAGAACCCGTCTGTCCTCTCCGCGGACGTTACATCTAGGAAAGGGGAAACGACAAACACGTCTCATTATTTCCGAAATTTATGCTGATGGATGGCGACATCTACAGCACCCTGGGAGACTGTATGCAAATGAGAGTGGAGTTGAAAAGCTGTTCAGGACACGTACTAACAGCACCACAACGCATATCACTGTCTTATTACAGTGGACTCTGCTTGGAAGCATCACATACAATAAATAACTATCCTCTTACAGCGGGCAAAAAAATTACTTCTGTTTGTTGCTGAACCAATAAAAGTGAACATTATGAGAGGAGTGCACTATATTATAAAACAGATTGTTTGCATCATGTAGATGAAGAAGAACGGAGAAAGGGAGGCTGACTTGGTGGGGTTGTAGACATCGATGTCCTCCAGTAGCTGTGTGCTGAAGGAGGCGTTGAGCTGGGTGCTGGCCAGGATCTTCAGTACCCTGCCATCCTCGCTCCCCAGGAACAGCACCGTGTGGTTCTTATAGGGCCCAGCTGACGTATCCACTGCTAGCTGGGTCAACTTGAACCTGGGTGGACACAACAACAGGGTTGTGGTTCGGGGTTAACATAATGATACCTCCGAAGAGACAAAGCATCTGCATTCAAAGATTATTGTCGGAGTGTGTGCATGCACTGCAAAGTGACAACACCGTGTAAGAATACGCAGGACACTATTGTAAGTAAAACCACTGTACAGCTGCTCTCAACTTTCCTTCAGTCCCACACAAGTTGATGACATGTTGTTTACTCAGAACATCACACTGACTGGCACTACGCTAGCTAAATGACTCAACAACGTGAGGTATTCAAGTTCTGTTGTTCAGCTCATCTCGGGAGAGTTCTGAAGCAGATGTGACGTTTGGAGGCAGATGTGAGACAGACAGCGTGCCTTCCCTCCGCTGTGTGAAGACGCCTGGTTGTCTGTCAGACTGGCTCGGCTTTACCATGTAAGTCACAGCAGGGGACCGAGCTAGGTGGCTGTCTGACAGCCCTCTGACACCCATTCTACATTCAGCACCACTACATGGCTGGGCTTCTAATGAGCCACTGGCGCTATTTCCTGCATTTGTCTGGTAGACCACACCCGGACGGTGTCTTTCATTGATATGCTTTTCAGCTTTTCACAGACCCCTTCCGGTTGGATCTATAATTTTGGGGAGGCCCTATCCTTTTTGGGTCTATCTTTGATGTGGTGTTATGGAAGGCCTCATCCTGACTGCATCAAACTTTTATATTTAATGGGCTTTTCATGTTGAGACAAGGGACCAAGTTTTCTACCCATCGATTTTCCCTTTTATCTATCCATCTTTTCATCCCTCCATCCACCCTGTTACTACCTGCTGGTTGTGCGTGTGAAGTAGGGCCGGTGGTTGACGGAGGGAACAGCCTCGTCCATCAGGGGGTGGTTCTTGATGAAGGTCAGGGTGTCGTCGGGGAAGGTCGTGGATGACTTGTAGGCAGCAGCAGAGCCGTCGCCGGCACAGCAGCCTGGTCTGTGAGACCGAGAGGAGGGGCAGAAGTTAGTCAGTGGAGTTTCAAAGTCAGTGGGCTAGATTTACTAAGAACTCACAGTGAGGGAATATAATACTGTAGATGCAAACTTTTGTTGACAGTGTTTACACTGGAATAAAGTAAATTTGTCTGGACGGAGGTTGTCAAAGTTCCCACTCACATGTGTTGGTCTTACCTGGGTTTGGGTACCTGCTCCTCAGGCACGGGTGTCCAGGCTGACTCACTGTTCCTCTGCTCCTTGAACTTCCCGTTGAAAGCCTTCTCAATGTCGTCCATGTAGAATGCACATACTGCTGAGCCTGTGATACTGATGAGGAAAACAACAGAGACATCTGTCATGGGCAGCACCCACCTGTAGCACGCGCTCCAGCAGGTATATCTCTCTGGTCACCCCCAAAACCAATTCTTCCTTTCTCTCCTTTCAATTCTCTGCTGCCAATGACTGGAACGAACTACAAAAATCTCTGAAACTGGAAGCACTTATCTCCCTCACTAGCTTTAAGCACCAGCTGTCAGAGCAGCTCACAGATTACTGCACCTGTACATAGCCCATCTATAATTTAGCCCAAACAACTACCTCTTCCCCTACTGTATTTATTTATTTTGCTCCTTTGCACCCCATTATTTTTATTTCTACTTTGCACATTCTTCCACTGCAAATGTACCATTCCAGTGTTTTACTTGCTATATTGTATTTACTTCGCCACCATGGTCTTTTTTTGCCTTTACCTCCCTTATCTCATTTGCTCACATCGTATATAGACTTATTTTTCTACTGTATTATTGACTGTATGTTTGTTTTACTCTATGTGTGTAACTCTATGTTGTTGTATGTGTCGAACTGCTTTGCTTTATCTTGGCCAGGTCGCAATTGTAAATGAGAACTTGTTCTCAACTTGCTTACCTGGTTAAATAAAGGTGAAATAAAAAACATTTTAAAAAATGGGAAAGGCCCATATTAACCCAGGTTATAATGGATTGTATAACTATAAAAACATTCAAGACTGCTGCCCAAGGTTGTATAGGACATTAAACAACAATCTTATAAAATAAGCTTTTAAAAATATACAAGGGGTAGGATATTGCAAATGTGAGCATTATCTTCTATGAAAGCATTTGGCTGTTTTTTAATTTATATTTTCTATAA
The DNA here is from genome assembly GCF_045791955.1 of Oncorhynchus clarkii lewisi. Lineage (NCBI taxonomy): Eukaryota > Metazoa > Chordata > Actinopteri > Salmoniformes > Salmonidae > Oncorhynchus > Oncorhynchus clarkii. The sequence continues at coordinate 25,266,480 of NC_092148.1, forward strand.
AAAGAGGTACAGTAAAACCTCATTATACTCATTGTATGAGTATGTACTGTATATCTGTATGGTGGTCTGTCATGTTGCTGCCTGGTACTGTGACTGACCTGTTGGCCTGTGTAGTGAAGACCCCCAGCACGGCTGGTCTGAGATTGATCTGCAGCACGTTGGTCAGCGACTGCAGAACGTCAAAGTAGAAGAAGGAATCGCCCGGCACAGAGCAGTTGAGCCTCGCTTTGAGGAACGACGTCCAGTAACGCTCTAGAACCCTGGGAGAACCTCCGTTGTCGTTCTTACATACACGAGCCACTCTGGAGAACACAACCTGATGGGGGGGGGGGGGGGGGGGGGGGGGGGTTAGAGGAATATCTTTATAGGATTTTCCACAGATTTTAATTCCTTTTGTGTTCATTCAGTAACATAACACAGTGTCATGACATGACATTGTTTCACATTTGACATTACATTGCAGCCTATCCAATACAATCCAACGTTATTGTCCATATGTTACAACAAAATAAGTTTTGTGTTCTCAACCCCTCCAGACAGCACATATCACACATACAGTTGAAACAAGGGGAGATTCTACTAAGCTAAATGGAATTGTTTTAAGGTCATACGAAGGATCATTTATCTATTTGATTTTGAAATTTAAAACACCTTGAAGTATCAAAGAAATATATACAAAAATGATTTGGTGAAAAATTTAATTTGGCTTACTGCTATTAGCCCATACAAATGCATTGAATAGCAGATTCTATACATGGAACAACAGATAGTCCCCCCAAAAATATCAAAAAGGAAGTTTATTTTGAAGTGTCTGTCCTATATCTGAGGGGGATAAAAAAAAGATCAGGAAACTATTACGTTTAAAAAAAAATTTATTCGACCCCTTATTTGTGGCACTAAACTATTCAGACCCCTTCACTTTTTTCCACATTTTGTTACGTTACGGCCTTATTCTAAAATGGGTTAAATAAAAAATTCTCATCAATCTACACACAATACCCCATAATGGAAAAGCCGAAAACAGTTTCTGAATTTTTATAAATTTAAAAAAATAAAAAAGATATATTATTTACATAAATATTCAGACCCTTGAATTACAACTGTCTTACCTTGCCAAGTGTGGTGTACTCCACAGCAATCTCACTGAAGAAGAAGTACACATAGTTCCCGTACTCAATGGCATGGAGGAAATGAGGCTCTGAGGAGACAAAAGGGAGAAATATGAAACAGTAGAACTGACTGTACTACTTGGTATTCACAATAATAATGCATTAGGCAGTCAGTGTTTTGGTAGGAAACATCACTCAAGTGGATACCACACATTGATTTAGAATGAAATACCACTAATATGTAATGTACTGCATACAAATATTTCATGATATGTGGCAATGCAAAACTGAGAAGAATTCAGAAGGAAGATTGAGGAAGGTAAATTCACATGTTGTTTCAAATTAAGACCTGAGGCCAAGGCCAGGTGCTCACCTCGTAGCCATTTGGAGTCGTACTTCACGGTACGAAGTACCGGGCTGCTCTCTCCCAGACTACGGTAAATTACTGCATCACTCGCCAGGAAGTCTGTCATGGTGGCCGAGTAGAAATCGCCACCTGAGAGGTACAAAATAACTCATTTAAGAAAGGCATGCTTTTTTTCAAATGAACACAATTGCAGTGAAGACTAGAAACCCATGCCTCCCAATGTGTATTTTCATCTCTTGGCTACATTTCATGTAGGGGCTGTGCTGCTCTCAATAACACTGTGTGAACTATGTCTAAATGTCACTGGCAAATTGGCAAGATTGAGGGCAGGTTTACTGATCAAGTTGCTGCCCCCAGCTGACATGTCTCTCTGTCTCTGTCCAGAGCAACTCACCAGCGAAGAGGCCGACGTTGGATTGGCGAGACTCAAAGGGACAGCGGGCCTGACCCACCACTTCCTCACCGTCCTGTTCCAGTGTGGACATCTGGGAGAGAGAGGGACGAAAGAAGAGAGGACTCAGAGAGGGAAGAGAGTACTTCATAAAGCTATTTATAGGAGTGTAACTAAAAAGAAATACGCCACGGAGCTTATATTGAAAAACCTCAACTAAAATAACTAGGTCATTGTTTGCAGTTGTTATTAAGTTTAATATTTCCCCTTTACTGAAAAATCGATTCAGTCCAAACTTGAGTATTGTTCTGTTTTATATCAGGTTAGCTTTACGGCTAACTACCAAGTTATAAAGTCAACCCCTTAAAGTCATGGACAGAATGAGCCTCTAGTCAATCCTGATGAATAAATAGGAACACGTGTCATAAAGATACCTTTTATTTAGTACGTTTTACACTGCATTGTAACAACAGTGAAGTCAAAAGGTCAGGAGTAACACTCCTGTCAGCCTGCTCTATGGCTGCTACTCTGGTAGCACTGTGAGGAGACAGTATCTCCTAACCACAGATCTTTAGCAGCTATTCCTGCCCCACCATAACAAGGTCGTAAACCTCGGCTCAGACAATACGTGTGAATCCCGCTGGGGTGGGGGAAGGGAGTGGCAGAATGCGACCCGGAGGAAAGGTCATTCTCGGCAGCTCCAGCACACCAGCCTTCACAAACACACACAGTGACAGCCGTCAACATGTGTGTTTATATTTAATGCTGTGTCATTGCTCAGAGTTCCCTATGGGTACACTCCAAGTGAGACATCCACCAATGCTACTGTGGCTGTTATATCTCTGATCTGTCTGCTAAACCATGGTTCTGGGGCTTCAATACAGTGTTATTTAGACTAGAGGCTACAGGTTTTCACTTCCTGGTCTAACTACCACCTGATCACACAACCTCTGTCTTTGATCCAGCTGGCTCATTGGGCAGAGTGTTTTGTGGCGATCAATTTACATGGAAAATGCACTCTGTGCAAAATAAAACATCTTCCAACCGTCCACACCCACAATCCAATCCCCTTCACCCTAACAGACCCGCTCCTGACCCCACTGCCCTTCTCAGTCTTTCTAAGGAATGCTGCAGACAGATTGCATGATATGATTTCAACTTCAGCACACTATTCCCAGTTCTCCGGGTAGACATCGCTCCCGGTTTTTCCGAGCCGGGAGGGAGCGGGACAGGGAGAGGAATTTGTTCTGGATAAAGGGTAAATCAACGTCTTCCATTGGGAGTCTATGGCGGAAAAGGTAAATCTTCTGCAGTGGTCTGTATGGATTTAGTCAGCTCCCCAGTGGACTTCTCAGACTGTAGACGTTACGTTCCCTCTTCCAAAAAACACACCGTGAATCATTGCCCAGAACCGTGATGTCATCTCAGCTCAACCAGACTTCTTTTGTATTGGTAGACATCCTGGGGAGTATGAGTCCATCTACGCACCGTTGTCACGATTAACGTATCGCTATTTTCCTTTGTATGTTTCCACTTAGCCGAGATCTCGCTCTTGCACACTTTGGGTTGTTAATCATTTGAGCAGTCAGATAGCCATTGAGACTAGGTGGCGTGAGTTCTTTTGGAACTAAAGTAGTGGCTCTCCTGGGATTCTGACTCCAGTTTTCAAGCAAGTTTTGTTTTCTCTCTCCCCTCCCTTCTCTCGCTTTCTCCCTCCCTCTCTTTCCCCCACTCTGTCCCTCGGAGGATGATGATCTCAAATCTGCGGTTGCAGTTTATTCCTCAGATGTGTAAATAAAGACTGTTATTATCATCATGGATCTGTGTTCAGTCAACAGACCGCTGCCAACCTTGGTTGAGTCAACATGTTTCTCCATCAACATCCAGGATAGCAGTACTCCTTTGAAGTGTTGATGCAATCTGGAGCCCTATCTGTGCACGACAACGTTGACTTGATGATTTTATACTGTAGATAGAGAGGACACTTTTTTTTCTCCCAAAAAGTTAGGAGAAAGTCAGTATGTCAACACCTGTAGGCATATGCTCTGAATGCAGCGCCCTTAACCGCTAAACCACCCCATGTTATGGAAAAGAGCACTTTGACATTGGTTCAACAATTTTTTTAAACTAAGCTTATTTACCCCATCTGTTAGGTTTCAGAACAGTGCTGGGTATGGAGCTGGGGGCTTTAGATCGAAAGGTGACTGAGGTGTAGTGTCCTACCTTGTAGTTGCGGCAGGTGGGGTTAAAGGCGTTGGTACCGCAGGCAAATAGCGTCTCGTCGTTGCGTGGGACCAGAACTTTGATGTAGTTGTAGCACTCATCCTGTCAAAGGGATACGGCTGGGTTTCAGAGGACGGCAATGTGACTACTGGCTGCTGGTGTTATCACCCCACATGCAGTGTCATTGCACAGCTTATTATGCACTGAATTGCATTTTGCTAAGTGTACACACGCACACCCTCTCAGTCATACTTCTGTTCCTATTCTTGTCATTCCCATAATCCCTGTGCTGATCTCTATGGTTTCACTAGAGCTCTGGGAGGCTGACGCTGCTTGTGCCACAGACTGGTTCTGGAACTACAGATACCTGTGGTGCCGATTTTGATAAGCAATCTATGCTATTGTTAGTGCTACCCTCCCACATCAAATAACAGACAGTCAGAGAGCGAGAAACAGAGAGAAAAAAGAAAGAAAGAAAGAAAGAAAGAAAGAAAGAAAAGGGAGAGAGATACTCACGCTGTTCTTCCCTCTCACTGTGCATTTATCCACATCCTTTGTCTTCCAAGTCAATTTCTGCAACACACAGACAACCAACTGTCAGAGCAAGAAAGAGACCCTTTTTTCACCCAGCCATTCAAATGCTATTAGGAGACAGCTGTGATGAAAAAAAAGCTTCTGACAAACAAACAATCAGACAGACAAACATCTGAAACACCTGAGGAGCTGTGTCTAACTTTGTCAGCGTGCAACTAAAGACTATTGTTCCTCTCTTACAACCCATCACCCATACAATCCATCACAATCCACATGTACTTCTTAACAACAAGACATCTCTATGGATAATTCGACCAACAAGAAGATCAAGGAATCAGAAAAGAATCTGCAATGCATTCCTATGGGAAGTAGATTGCCCTGATACTAGCTATCTATGGTCCTCCTGGATGTCCTTATCTCCTAGCATTGACCCCCCGCTAGTGGAGTGAATAGGACGAAATCCATCAACTTGTTAACAAGGTCGCCTGGTTGAAGGTGGTTTAATGCACTGCCCACCAGTGCAGATCCACTGTTCCACTGCCGACTGACTGGAAGGGTGATTTACTGACCCCGCTGTCCTCCCTGCAGGAGCGCCAAACTCATCAAACTCATCAACACCATGGGGCATGCTGGGAAATAAGATTTCTCCAGAGACTAAAGTGAAATCCCCCTTTTGGCTCAAGACTCAACTGCTACCCTTCTGGGCCTTAAAGTGGAGTGAAATGTTTCCCCCAAGGCTCTTCTCACTTCCCTATTGAAAATCCAATATGATAGGATAAATAGGATAGACGTCAGCAATATGCTAATAGTTCCCCCTAGACCTCTGGCAGAGTGAGGTGGAGTTAGCTATTTATTGCTTATACCCATCCAGGCCTTTGAAATACAGTATCTCTGAGTGGGGGATCATGAAGGGTCTGGTGAGGAGACTGGGGATTAGAACTGAAACTGGGCCATAGAAAAGGAATAGATCCATGATGAAGCAGACCCTAGGTTTTTGATTATGACTCAGCCGCACACTAATGAGCTCACTGAGACCGATAAGAAGCATGGGAAAGTCAGAAAGCCAGGTTGGTAATATGGCTGATGACCAATGAACTATGTACTATGTACTATGCAATGCACATATTCTTAGTTCTCCTAACTTCCTTTAAAATACATACTTTCTCTTCCGACAATTCTCTGCACTACACATCATTCCTCTCATGTATTTCCACTGCAATCATGTACATCAATAACGTTAGATCTCATTGATGTTGAGTGGGTCCCTTATAGGGATGACTCATGCAGTAAATGAATCTAAATACGATAGGCACAAGCAAACACAAGCCTTAAAGTGATTTTTATTTAAGTGCAATCATGTTTGACAAATGCGATTCAGATGGGAGAGAGAGAGCACAGCACTTCAAAACCAGGAGTGCACGACATGACTTCTATTGGATATCTGTCTGAAGTGAAATGGCCTCATATCTGCATGAATGAAGAGATTGGCTGAGTAAGAAGAAAACAACACAAATAAACTATATTTAAAAGATGAGCAGAAAAGTAGGAGCCATTGAACCACCAGTTATGTCCAGCCAGCTGCAATGATACACTAGTCTATGACCCATGAGGTCATAACTCATGTAAACGATGTGTTTGTAAAGACAACATAAGGCTTACCTGTTGTGGGACGATCTGCTCAGAGGAGGCGCTGAGACTGACAGCAAACACATGATCCCTGTAAGAGGTCAAACGTCAGAACACATTTGAAGCCGTCTCCTCTATGCCCTGAAACCCAATCCCACCACACCACACCCAAGCTGCCTGTTCTTAGCCTAAAGTAGATTGATTAGGGTCAGTCACAAAGCTCTTTAATGCAGGCTTATTGATGTAGAATGGCTTCTTGCTGAGCCTGAGGAACCTTTTAGATAATGAACCTACTGTATGACAATATGAACGTAACAGGAGCTATCCAATACGGTTGACTGATATAATGACAGAAATAATACAAAGGGATTCAATGAAGAGCTGTCAATACAGGGATAATGTAAGGCAGTCCAGTGCATTAAAGTTAGGTGAACAATACTGAGAGGCGTGTTGACTGACCTGGCTGCGATGTAGAGCATGTGGTTGATCCGGAGCATCCTCTGGAAGTCCAGGCCCAGTCGTACTGTATCGTTGTCTGACATGAGGCCCTGGAAGCTTGGGTACAGGTAGGAGTCTGCATGGGGAGGGGGAAAGAGTAGCAAGCTCAGTTCAGTGACAGTGTTCATCTGGGGAAAAAACATCTCCATAACGACAAACCAGGCACTAAAAAAATCAAGTGTGTGAATCTGAAAATAGGGTGAATTCAAGCACAAAAATAGAGATTGTTTGAGTACAAGAGAGAGAGAGAGAAAAATTGGTTTTTGACTTGATAAAACCCTCTGATTGCAGTATGCTTTCTCAGTTTCTATTTTGGATGCTTTTCCTTTGCCCCACATTTGCTGCAGATGCCCAGATTGCAATTTGTTTTAACTGTCAGGTGGTTGTTTTTGTGGGCTATCCCATGACTCTATTCTGTGCTGCTAGAGATAATACACTTAACTGTGTAAAATAAAAGGGGGGAGTGGGAAGCATCGCCAGACCCTAAGTTTATCACAAGAGCTGGACAAAACAAAAACACTGCAACAACTGGGACATGCTTAAACCACCTGACCAAGTCCTAAAGCAAATGGGACTCCCTAAATCTTTCTCAGATTATTACCAATCCCACAAGGGATGACTCCAAACACCCAGAAAATGCAACTCTCCTCTATGTTATCCTCACAAATAATCCTGATCGGTATGAGTCTGGTGTTTTGTGTGTTGACCGTAGTGATCACTGTTTTACAGCCTGTGTTCGTAATGGCTGCTCAGTGAAACAGACCTGTCCTGATTTGTCATAGACGCTTGCTAAAAAAACATTAATGAGTAAGCCTTCCTTCATGAACTGGCCTCTGTAAAATGGTATAGAATCAGCTTGATCCCGCCCCCTCTGTCGAAGACACTTGGAACTTATTTTTTGATATTTTCAGTGATATTATTAACAAACCATCCTCTGGTTCAGCCCCTGGTTCGACCATGATCTTGCAGAGTTACTCCACCTCAAGAATTGCATTTGGCGAAAGGCTTGGCACACGCATACTCAGGCTGACTGGCTCTCGTTCAGGCAAATGAGAAATAAGTGCACTCAGGCTATCCGGAAGGCCAAAGTTAGTTACTTTAAGGAGCAGTTCTCTCTCTGTGGGTCTAACCACAACAAGTTCTGGAAAACGGTTAAAGACCTGGAGAATAAACCCTCCTCCTCACAGCTGCCCATGTCCCTTCATGTTGATAATGTGGTTGTTACTGACAAGAAGCACATGGCTGAGCTCTTTAAATCACCACTTCATTAAGTCAGGATTCCTATTTGACTCAGCCATGCCTCCTTGCCTGTCCAAAATTTCCTCATCTCCCACCCCTTCTCATGCGACTAGCCCTGATACTCCTCCTTTTTTTCCCCCTGCCCCGCTACAAAGTTTCTCCCTGCAGGCGGTCACGAGGTGCTAAAGGAGCTCCTTAAACTTGACCCCCCAAAAACATCTGGGTCAGATGGTTTAGACCCTTTCTTCTTTAAGGTTGCTTCCCCTATCATCGCCAAGCATGTCTCTCCTTTCTGGGGAGGTTCCCATTGCTTGGAAGGCAGCCACAGTTCGTCCTTTATTTAAAAGGGAGATCAAGCTGATCCTAACTGTTATAGGCCTATTTCTATTTTGCCTTATTTATCAAAAGTGTTGGATTTTTTTTTTGTCAATAATCAACTGACTGGCTTTCTTGATATCTATAGTATTATCTCTAGTATGCAATCTGGTTCCCGCTCAGGTTATGGACGTGTCACTGCAACCTCAAAGGTCCTCAATGTTGTCACCATTGCCCTTGATTCTAAGCAATGGTGTGCTGCTATTTTTATTGACTTGGCTGAAGCTTTTGATACGGTAGACCATTCCATTCTTGTAGTCCGGCAAAGGAGTATTGGTGTTTGAGGGGTCTTTGGACTGGTTTGCTACCCACCTCTCTCAAAGATTGCAGTGTATAAAGTCAGAACATATGCTGTCTCAGCCACTGCCTGTCACCAAGGGAGTACCCCAAGGCTCAATCCTAGGCCCCACGCTCAATATACTTTGAGAAATGAACTCAATATACTTTGAAATGACAAAACAAAAATTCTAAACGGTGTACAAATGATGGACCTATATTCATACAGTTTCTTGATTGTCCAGCACGCTAAAAATCACTAGACAGTCAGGGAGCAATTTCTAGCACATTTTGACGGAAAGGAAATGTAACAAATTATCAGTGCAGCCCTCCGGACCTCGATGAAGACCGAATGTGATCCCTGGGAAAAATGAGATTGACACCTCTGGCTTAGGCCTTCCCGTCCAATTTAACCTCTGTAATTTCAGATAGTGTCCCATTTTAATCTCCTCAGGGGAAGCATCTTTCCCCCAACTAAGCAAGTCCGGCTCGACTGTTTAAAGATTTTAACTCCGGGGCGATTGGGTCAAGCAGAGCAGTGATTCGCTGTGGGGCAGAAAGGGAGCGGGATAAGTCCACCCCGGCGAACGCTCGCTCGTTCCTTTAATTACTCCTCAGCACATTCACTACCTTTAAAGTTTCGGCCACCGTGTCGCCATGGAAACCACTAACCCAGTTCCTCCAATTAGCCTCTGCGAGGGAGATGATGTCGGAGGTGGAGCTGGGTGCTGGATGTATTACCATACATAATGGACATCCTGGGGAGTTGTGAGGGGTTCTGACGCCCAGTTACCTACAGACCTGCTGATAAATGGCCCTCATTACACCTGAGATGGGCTCCAAATATAGATCTATTAGCGTGGCTATTTATGCTAATGTTCCACTCCTCCAGATAGATAAATTAAAGCGCAAGGCCTCAGTCTCTGTCACCTCTTAAATAAATGGGGCTGGCCAGGACCTCCTGACCACACGTGCCACTGACGGGCTGTACGTGTGGCCCAATCAGACACTGTATTATGTCATATAGCTAAAATGTATAGCCATTTTATTTCGATAGTGGCAATTATGTATTTGAAGTCGTCATCCTATTACTGACATAGATCTGTAAGACAACTGACAAAATATGTGTACATACAACTAGACATGATGCTGCCCTTTAACGGTAGATCAGAACTTCATGCCCCCCTGAACTAAGGAGCAACATTGCATCATGATGGGCTTGCACTCACGTTCTCTCTCCCCAATGCTGATTGGCTCCAGGTCCTGGGGGAAGGGTGTGACTCCCATGGCCAGGTGAGGTAAGAGTGCTGTGAAGGCTAGAGCCAGGACCACCGCCAGAAGGGGGAGGGGCCGAGGCGACCGGGGCACCAGCCTCATGTTGGCAGGGGTTTACCACACCTCACCAGAACAGCATGGCCAACAGCGGGCACACCACCACCTAGAAGAGGAGAGAGTGAGACACAGGTTAACATAGCTACAACCAAAGTTAGCTGTACCATTATCTGTTAAAACAGTCACAGGCTAATGTGAATGACTACAACAGCAGCGTTGGCTTCATAATGCTCACTATAATTCTGCTATCAAGTTCTACAGTAGCTGTTGGAACTTTCTGAGTTTGGATGCTAAGCTCTCATTAGCATGCGATGCTCACTGCCAGTGCGGCATTGTGATTGAGTGTTAGCTGAACTGTGATGGCAGCCTGAACACAGAGAGAGAGGGAGAGGGACAGGAACAGAGAGAGAGGTGAGGCCACAAGGGCCCCTTACTGGGACACCTGGCTCATTTACTCCCAGCCTTCAGTCTTTCACAGGTGACTTCACACAATTAACCACCGCCCCCACAGGGGAACGCGACCCCCACTGTCTGCACCAAGACACCAGGCCCAAGGGGGAGGTGACAGGTACCCACTTTCACCTAATATACAAAAAATATATATAAATTGTTTGACTAGATGGGAAAAATGAGTGGCTCCTGTAAGAAGGTCAGACGATTCAAGTTTGAGCAAAGTTTACTCTCTGCATTATTAATCACTCAGGTAAGCTATGTGTCAGATCTGAATTGTCTCTAAATGCTAATTACCACATCTGCTTGATTTCTGGGATGAGAGACCGGGACAGATGGATGTGGATTGCGCAACTAAATCTACAGAATGCTGTGACCTGTGTTTTGGCACCAACTTAATAAGGGCAGCGTGTCCTCTAAGGGTTTCAACTCAGCACAGCCCAGATTGATGTAGTTCACCAATGCGATCCTGCCACACAACTCTTAAATGGGGAGCTGAAAATAAAGTCAACAGAGATATGAACCGCCATCAATATTGATAACATGCTGCCTCATTCTGATTCAGAGGAGATTCGCATTTAGCGATGAGGTCAAGCGATGATCACAGTGTCATAAATCGAGGGGAGGCGGTGTCTGCTCCTGTTTACTTCATGAATTACTGCCTCCCGCGTGTCCTGCCTGGGCGATATATGAGGACATTACTCCCAATGGATTAACTCACAGGCTTTTCGGCTTCTCAGAGGAGGTAGACAGCTTGAGCAAACAGGATATGATGCGGTGGCTTCCTGCCTGAGCAGGCCAAACAGCATGTCCCCAAAACACCACTGTCACCCCATCTAATCTGAATATATCATTGATGATCCAATATCTTTGTAAATGCTCTGAAGGTTGAGCAATGGCCTCAAGTTAAAAGAGTATGCTCACATTTATACTGATTATGCAAATGCTTGAGGGATCTTGAAGTAAAAAAAAACTTGGTAAAGTCGCAGTTTAAAACATGCTAAATAAACTCAATAAAAACTACAAAATTATTTGCATAACTGTCTCCCTGCTCTCATTAATATGCATAGACTAGACCGACGGTCATAAACATGTAGAGTGTGAAAATCAAAGGTTATGGAGATGGGGCAGAGATCAAATATCGACAAGTGCAGAGTATTTATCCAATGGCTATAAAGCCAGGAAAATGCAAAAATGACTCACAGCAAGACAAGCACAGTGCCTGCAGGAGCTTATGCAAGACAGACCAACAGATACACTGACCCTACAGACCCTCTGAGGCTTCTGGACCTTCCACAGATTTCCACACAAAGGCACTGAGTGGATGAGCTTCTTGGCGTGTTTATCAGCAGCACCCTGAATAGTTGCGGTTCCTGTTTGTGAAGTTCTCCACACGTTGACGAGCCTCACAGCTGGGGATGGATGTGGAGCTTGTGGAAGTGGAAAATGCTATGACGAAATGCCCAACGTAATCCAATTAAATCCTAGCTACAGTAATGTAATATAAACCAGCATAAGTCCCTTTGATCTGATGCATACACTGTTGTCCTGGGGTTCACTTCCAGACGGGTGCTGGTGGTGGGGATTTGGCAAGAGGCCTTTATCTAGGGCTTGATGACAGTGACACGGTAGAAAAAACCCTATCATGTAGACTTGAAACGTACTGTATGTGAGGCACGTCCAGTCTTTCATGCTGAGTGACTGACAGATGTGATGGTAAGCATCACTGTGAGAGCAGGGGCCGACTTCCACCTCTTTAAAAGACATGCATAGACATTCCACAGTGACAAAGTCAACTTCTTCTTAAACTCAGAGACTCACTATGCCCAAGCCCCATAAAGCCACTGGCTTCATTTAACAGACTTTTAAGATGTGATTTTACAAATATATTTGGGGCCTGCCTTCAAATTGCCCTGCTTGTGGAGCATCTATTGTGTTAATGTTGTTAATCGCCTCAACCAGTAAATTCTTCAGCTTCTTCTCAATGGGATATTTCCATAGTGACAGGGGCATGATCTAAAACCCGATACCAAGGTCCAGCTGCTACCGCCACACCGAATGCCGCCCGCCAAAACTTGCCATGTCACAAACACAAACACACCACACCCTCCCCATAAACATGTAAACCATGCAGCACCCTTTAGGAATTTGTTGCTGTCTGTTTTCTTTATCTAATCAATTGCTTTTTACAGAGTGAATGGAGAGGCAGGCTGATGTGCTGACAGCTGTCGATGGGATATAAGCCACTGCTTATCCCGACCCACACTCTCTCTCTGTTTTCTGTTTTGGATGGGATGTATGGGATCGTTTTGTTTTTAATGAACTGGACTTGTCAAGCCATCTGGGAGATACTGGCAGTTGGTCCTCTTTGTAGGGCAAGGAATTGAGGGCCGCTGGGGCCGCACATTGATTATCTGACATTCATTTGGATTAGACCACAGTGATGGTTCTGTGGTTTGATGAGATGTCTTCAGGATGGTGGTTTGAGGGCTTTTTCACAGCACTGTGCGAAAATGAAACTTAATGATGAGAAAATGGGAGCCTTTATGAGGGGTGGATGAGGCCACGGTGTCATCTTTTAAAAGGATCCATTTTAATTCATACATAAACCTTAACAAGTCAATCTTTATGACCCAGCTTCAGTTTGGCCAGGGACCACAGTTCCATAAAAAGATGCAATTAGAATAAATGCCAATTTTATCCTCAATCAACCGCTTTATGCACCTGTCTGCTCCAGGGATGTTTATTTTCTGCCAACACCTGTCGTACAAACTAAATAGAGGCGCATTATCCTAATGCAGACCCACCCCCTCTGATATGCTGTGACCTCACAAACTGAACACCGCTGCAGTTTCACTGGGGGGGCGAATCCCTTCACGGTTTTGGATAACAGGGGGATAGCTAGCCAACACCCACCCCCCGCCTCGGGACGCCACAGGGCCCAAGAGAAGTAGGAATTGAATGAGTCCACCCCCAGTATACATGGGCCTACATAATGAGGGTGCATGTCCCTGGCCTCTGTCATTTCAGACACGATTAGGCACATTACCCCCTGCTCTTCATGGACCATTACCCACCCAGGGCTCTGCTGGGGACTATCACATCACCATGGCGATGAGCAGGGACAGGGGGCCAGATGATCTGCCGCAGAATGTGTGTGTGGTCGGAGTGTGTAGGCCTTTGTCGATGTGTGTCTACCTCATTTGGGAAAGGGAACACTGCGAATCCTGTTTAGCTCTCTAACCATGTATCCCCTAGCTATCGTGACTTTTCTCTGGTCGGTTTACTTTCAGTGATCCAATGATTAAGACTGTGTAATGGCCATTCTTCTGCTTGATAAAGAACCAGAAAGTCATCCAAGTGCATGGAGTACACAGTACAGGTCATTCATTGATCAATAGCAGTTCTGTGTGAAAATCTACAAGTTGATAGAAGCAGGATGCTGTTGTAATTTCTCACATTATAAGTTACTCAATAGAGTGATTAATGAAATGACAACAGGGTAACTTCACAACTCATAGCTGAGGAAGCACATTGTTTATTCAAGACTGTGGTTACCTCAGGAAATGGCACTCAGTTTTCTTTTCATTCTGACAAATTTTGACCAACACCTTATACATTTTCTGCTGTGCAAAAACTTAATTGGAAGAAAACTCATCCGAGGAGTGACCTTACGACAGAAGATTTCGTCGTTAAGCCTGGGCAACATCATCCTTACCCTACTCTCTGAGAGTTCATCTGACTGTTGATACCTGAACACTGTCCCATGAGGCACCATCACAAGGCTGACAATTAGCTGCTGAATAGAGACTGTTTTCTAGTCACAGACAACTCTCCTCTTACCCCGAGACATCCACTCCCCTACAGAGTGCTCAGTGTGGCAGCAATGTATGCAGCTGATGAGTCACCTACGGTTTTCAGGAAGTATGATGCTCCTCCTATCACTCTGAATTCTCAACTCTCCGCCTTCTGTAGACTTTGTGTTAGATGCTACTTCTCAACAAGCCCCTCTTCTGCCCGAGGGCCCTTTCAACTCTCTACATGAGCCCCTCAGAAAGAGGAACTTCGCTAATTAGATTTCCAATGGCTAACCACACAGACACCGCCGAGGCAAATTGGAATTGGGATCAAGGAACATTGGACAATAATTGGGGAACAGCTCCCGCAGGATACGGAGGAGATTTCTATGGGTGATTTTCAGATGACTGCTACATGCTGGTGGTGCTTGGAGTTCATCCTACTGTTGCTCATAAATTAACTTACTGGAGTCTTTGAAAGCACCTATACAAGTTCAACCACATCCAGCAAGGCCAGCAGGCTTCAGGACGTTTATAGCCTCTGCTGGTTTAACTACTTTCACAGTAGTTTTAAACACTTCTTTATCAGTTACTTCTGAATTCCACTTTCAGTTGGGGCAGGAGTGCAACAATGTTGGATGTCAGTGTCAGAGTTGCAATATCGGCAGGCTTTGACAGGCCAAGTCCTGTGAATGAAGTCAACACTTGATCTAGATGAGGGACAGAAACTTAAACTTGCTGTTGAATAACAACATGTCAGTTGAAGTTGATGGGGAATTTCAGAGGCCCTGCAGTAGCAACATGAGAGCGGCTCAAGGGAGGCCTCAGTGACAACATTCTGAAAGCCCTATTAGCATGCTGGGTCAAGAGGGAATGACGGCTGGCTGCTTTCCTTTTGGTCCCTATAGTCCCTTAGTTCTGGAATCTGCATTTCAAACGGATGGTGGCAGTGTCGTGGAATCTCTCCTTATAGTCTTTATCTGACAGTTGCATGGGCAGGAGGAAAGAGTTTGGGAGAGGGGAGCGGAGATACGGGGCACCATGGCATCCAGGGTGAGATGTGTCTGTCAGTGGAGGTCAGGACCCTCCCTGCCATCACTGCCACTCAACTTGCCTCAAAGGGATGCTGTGATGGCCTCCTCGCCCATAGGGTTCAGACAAAGTGACGGGTTGTCCTGTGAGATGGGCCATCTATTGTCACCCTACGTAAGAGTGCTCTACGCCTTCCACATGGAAGAGTCCCCACAGATTAAAGCCCGTTTGTTAGCCACGGGCAGCGCATCAAGCCTCCAACTCATCCCCACCAGCTCCTCTCTCTAGGAATCATGTAGGGCTGAATCAAGTTTACAGTGAGAGTCAACTAAAGTTGTACGACAGGAAGAAGTGATACTGTACAAAGTCCATGCAAAGGTTCAGTAACCGTGGGCTGAGGGCTCTCTAAAAATGAGACTGAAAGGGAGCATCTAAACATTGGTTTGAAATATCTCACCAATGTTCAAGGACCCGAGAGATGTTGACAACTCAAACACACTACAGCAGTGATACATAGAAAAATAACTGGCACCCATTACTTTCTGTTTACTGGTATCAATCTCTGAGAAAAGTGCCTCTGCCACCAGTCTGGGCCTAAACCTGTAAGGCATCCCGCCACAGCGGGTTGAGCTGGCCAGACTTCAGACAGGGATCTATGCGAGACACAGACACTGAGACGGTCGTCCGATCGATCGGGAGAACCGCTGAGAGCGTCATCCATCGTCTTTCTGTCTACTTGAGATGAAAAAAGCCCCAAAGGCTATCAGCGAGAGACGGATCAGACACACACTAAGGTTATCCTCTTCATTTGTCTGCCTCATATTCATTATTTATTTTTTATCTTCAGACAAGCCCTGTAATTCACTGGAAAATCCCTCTCTCTGTCTATCCATCTACAGTATCCATTCATCCACAGTATCCATCCATCTACAGTATCCATCCAGCCACAGTATCCATCCATCCATCTTTCTATCTAGCCATCTCAATTTTCCTCTACTCTTTCTAGTGTGACATCTTCGGATGAGTGTAACCCCGGGTCACCTCATCAGACCTTCTGGCAGGAAAATGCAGATGTCGTTCAAGCTCCCTCCTCGACCCTCCTCCCGTCGTCTCCACCTCATAACTAAAAACCGAATGTTATCTACCTCCTCTCAATCTCCCCATCATCAATAATTCAAAGTGTTCTTGAGAAACACTACCTGAACCTCTATTGACAGAAACTCCAGCACTGTCATTCCCTCAAGGGCATCATAATTGGATCTTCAAAGTCTGCTGCTACAGACCCAGGCGGGGGAACAGGAGTCTGTGTTTACGTTTTTTTGTTGAGGTGTCATTGTGTGTGTTTGCTTCTATTTTTACATATTTATTTCAGTACTCCAAACCAGCCACCCCCAGACCCAACAGCACACAGCAGGAGCCATCCCGTGCATAGAGTGACCTGGCCAGTCTTCAGAAACATTCCCCTCAGGGGTGTTTTAAAGGTGGGCGGGAAAGTGTTTGGTTATCTAGCACCGTGGAGAAAGGATTGTGGAGGGATTGTGGATGAGTCATATTGGGAAGGGCAGTGAAGCTCTTTATCAATTGCAGTAGTGCACTTTCTCAAACCTGGAGGGGGCAGTTGTTTGGCACAAGTCAAAAGGTGAAGAGAGTTGCATTGCAAGCAGGAGTGACAGCTTTTGAGAAGGTTAAAATTCTGAGAGCTTGATTTCACAAAGCAACAGTTTAACTCCCACAGTACAGTACATGCTTAAAAATAACAGGCTCACCAGTATGACATACCATTGTATCATAACATGCAGTATGTCAACAGCTTTAATATTTCAGTGTTGATGCGGGTGGTAGAACAAAAAAAGACACATCAGTCATAGAGCTAAATTAAGTTTAAACAATAGCAAAACTGTCAGTATTGACACTAAACTTATCTTCAACATCAACGTCAGCGGTATTCAAGGCCTCGCTTTTATGCACAATATACAAATATGGCAAAATTAACGCTGCTGTCGTGCAGTGTCCTCTCCTCTGACAGGTCAACAATAGGAAGAGATAGTGCTCCCTCCCACTACGCTTTGTAGACTATAGTACCAGCGGAGCCTATCATTATTTCACCAGAACTGCCGACCGCCCGGAGGGGAGAGGAGAGGAGGGTGGAGGAGAGAGAGCAGCCAGATGAAGATGCTATTCAAAACACTCCTGCTGGGAAAGATGAAACGCGCCACACCAATATAAGCGAGGGAGAGTAGAACGGGAGGAGAGGATGAGGTGAATACGCAGCTCTGTCAGTGCTCATCAGGTTGCTGATCGCTCAGTGTTCTCCAGTGGCGGCTCTTTATTACCACCAGGGGGGGGGGGGCTATCCCTGGCCCCTCCTATCACTTAGGACCCCTGAGTTCAGCCTTGGTGGTACAGTAAAGAGCAGCAGCGGGGTGGAGATGTGTCTTCCTGCTGGTGCCAGGTCCCCTTGGGTGGCGGTGCAAGCTAATGGGCGGGGTGACCGAGCTAAGCGGCTGGTCTGCCTCCCTGTGATTAGATTTGGGCTCGTTGAGAGTGAGAGTGAGAGAGTGTGTGTGTGTGTGTGTGTGTGTGTGTGCTGATCCCCCTCATCACACGGCTCTGATTAGGCACTGCGGTGGTTCTCTGGCTTGGCGAGCCCTCGTTCTGCTGCCAGTGCAGAAATAAAGCCTGTCTATCAGCGCATCGGTGCCAGGCTGATTCTGAAGGACAACAATAATTATGCTCACTGCAGAGCGATGAGAAATAGAAGAAACAAAGTTTACGGTTATTGGCAACCTTGAACTGTACAGTAGGTTTAATAACTAATGTTCTAACATAACGAAAGTAACAATTCATGAAGGAGACGGAGTGTTCTTTGCTATTTTCTTTCTACCCTTCTATACCATGGCATTACAAGGAAAGGTATTGAGACTGAGCCCCTTAGAAATGGGGTCAATTAAGTAAATAAAATGTTTTAAAACATGTATGAGAGCAACCTTTCTTTAAGGCACTGAATGGTGCTTGAGCTGAGGACTGCTGTGATGATGCCTTTGTATCCGTCTCCGTATTTAAGGTGGGGAACAATGAGAGAATGCGACATCTCTATTAACAGAAAGCTCTTTGATCTCCATCTTTCTCTATGCTCTCCAGCAAATGGATCCTCCCCAGGCACCAATTAGATGGGTGCACTGTTTGCACTTCAATCTCTGCATTCCAATTCTGAAAGTTGGAAGACACATGAATTATCAAAGTGAATTTTGAGTGTCACGGTGTTCCGGAGGTTTCATTTGCGAGTGAACTTTAGAGGTAGTGAAGAAAGATTAATCAAACCCCTCAATTTACTCATCTCAGGCGCATTGTGCCAATTTAATATATATCTTTCATTCTGTTTGAAGGACCTGTACCATGTTTGTCAGAGCCATAGATAGAGCCCTTAGGATGCAGGACAAGCACACAATGACACGTATGAAAACATGTAGAAAGCACCTAGTCAAGGACTCAGGCGTAACATTAGAGACAGAGTAGTTGTGAAAGGAAGATAAATAGCGTCCGCAATCACGCTGCCGTCACCCACCAGATCCATCCTTGTCACATTACCCGAAAATATAATACATTTAAAAAGAAGTGGGCACGCAAGACGGGTTGGTGACAACAGTATGTTCTTTAGCAGCTGGCGCACAAAATGGCCGACCTCTTTAATAAATGAAAGATTTTCCAATCTGAGAAGTCGATGCTGATGAAGGGACATATAAATCAGGTGAGGAGCGGCGGAGGGGTTCTGTAGAATGCTCCTCGCTGTAATGGTATTATCATGCCTGCGTGCTTCACTGTTCCTGTGGAGATTAAACGCTTTATCATTGTCTTGGCTACAAACAGTCCCCATTCCCAACATGCATCCCATAATCAAACCCCTTCCCATTCAGATCCACCAGGCTGCCACTCTTAACAACACCATCACACACTGCCTGAGGGAGAGTCAGGAGAGAAAGAGAGTGCGAGAGCGAGCGAGCGAGAGAGCATAGGATTATCAGGGCATCCCTACGTTCGGGGTTATGTGGATGAACTGGACATCATTAACTTTTTAATTTTTTTTTTTTTAGCTTTTTGCTCCATATATCTCATGTTATTGCTGTGGCACTTCTTTCTCAGCTCAAGAAAGTCCATGACCATTGGCTGCTCATACACAGAATGTGAAGTGAGGCTCTTCTCGGTGTGCTGAAGGCTACATTGTGTCAGTCTGAAGTACTATCAAAATGCTTGGGTTGGTAGCGCAGGCCTGTCTGACAAGACTATGTCCTGGGGACATGTAGTCTAGCCCTGTTGTGCTGAGAAAGAACCAGTCGCTGTAAATGAGGATGATGTCTGTGACCTCGCAGTGCACTGATCTGGAATCAGCCAGGCAATCAATCCTCCCACTCAATCTCAGCTCAGCAGATGTACTGACAGCTCCACACAACATTGAGGGGTTAAGGTGCAAAAACAACAACAGCTAACAAAACAGGCACACTAGAATAACACTATTCATGATTTTTATTTTAGAACATATTTTATTTCTGGATAGTGTATTACAGTAAACAATGGATCTCATGACTCTAACCCAGACCAGAGCTAGAAGGGCACCAGACCAGAGCTAGAGGTGCACTAGAAGAGAAAGGAGTCATTGAGGAGCAGAACCGGCATACCAGTATCGCGATACTCGTTAGTATCGTGGCAAGGAAACAAAACATGAAGAGGATTTAACTTCTTCAGGAAAACAGTCCTAATGTTGGAAACAAACATTATGTTGTCATCCAGAGTCACATTTATTCATTTCCCAAGCTACAGCACACAATATTTTAAATACAGCAGGATTTTAAAAGGATCAAAGTGTTTTTGTCTGTTTGGTGTTTTCATTTTTGCCATGGAAAAAATATTACGATGCTGGTATCGTCCCGGCCCTACTAGTTGGTACCAACAATGCTTTCTCTAGTCTACAGATTGTTGTCTAAGGTTAAGTATGGGCATAGAGACTGAGTGTTGGAGTGTGTGTGTGTGTGTGTAAATGTGTCTCTGAGCTGTTAAAGAGAGTCTCTGATCACAGTGCAGATACTGTAGATCCTGCAGCCCTTAGGGAGGATAAGCTCTTATCTTTCGGCTAAATCCCAAAAGTCGTTAAAGGGGCTCCGGAGTTGCTTAGAAGTCCAACTAATTAGAGTTCAAATCATTTTCGGTAACACTTTACATGACACCTAGCGTCATAACATGTAATGACACAGCCATAACCATGTCATAATAGCTGACATAACTTGTCATAATATGGACATAACACTGTCTTTACACATATTCAGACCAGTTGTGACTTATATAGCATTATTCTGTGTCTGGTTATGACATCTACATAAGGCAAAAACATTCCATTACACCATAGCCTACTTGTCCACAGTATGTTACATACAATTTTCAGATATTGACCATATTAAATTATCATTGTGATTGCACACAAATCAGACGTGCACCTAGCTCAATGCTCTGTTGCTGATGACTGGGATGAATGCATAAACAGATTTCAGGAGCAGGACAAGACACCCTCTTTTTGACTGATGACTGACATAAGGGCATGTAACGTGATAGGTCTATCTGGCTCATATGATTATGATGGTCATAATGCTTCTTGACAGAGGAATAAAGTGTATTTTCTACAAGTTATCTAAAATATGATGGCGGACAAAATTGACAAAATAATTCACGACAACAACAACAGACTTTAAAAAAAGAGAGGGAAAAAACTATTGAATAAATGTGGGTTTTGACACTTATGTAGATGTCACAACCAACCATAAAATAACCCAATATGTCTACAGTTCACAAAGCACGATCAATGAGTTATCAAGCTAGCTAAATACTGTACAATGCAGCAACCCTTTGTTTCAGATGTATAGAAAACAATAAACTAGCCTGGTCATTCTTGACAGACATTCCATTAGGGTCGAGATGAGGTGAGAGCCGTTGTGTGGAACGCTGCCCACTCTCAAACAAAACAACAGTCACAGTGTGGATCAAAGCGCCGTATGTAGTATTTTTCTGTCGAGCCTCCCGCTGCTCCTCCGTCCTGGCACAAACACGCATCTGCATTTGTTGTCCTGAAGTCAAAAAGCGAAACGCGGCAGGCACAAAGAGAGACCAGACAAATCCACAGGGCGAGGGCGAGAATGAAAGATGGACAGAAAAACAGAGAGAGTGAAAGAGTTGGAGAAAAACAAAAGCTGTCTGTTGCTTCCAGTGTCCCCCCGACTTACCACCCCCCACTACGAACTTCTTCTCTCCCTCAGCAGCCCTGGGAAGCACAGGAGGTTGGTGGCACCTTAATTGGGGAGGACGGGCTCGTGGTAATGGCTGGAGCAGAATTAGTGGAATGGTATCAAATACATGCCAATCCATTTGCTCCTTTCAAGTCATTATTATGAGCCGTCCTCCCCTCAGCAGCCTCCACTGGTGGGAAGGTATGAGCAGGCAGCCGTAATGGAAAAGAGAGGAGACCAACAGGCCCATCTATAACAGGCTAGATAGTGGTGTATGGGTGCCGTTAAGCCTGGGCGATGGTGTCATTAAGTGCGAGTGCGTGATAAATGCACTCTGCTTGTCGTATTTGAGATTCTCATTAGTCTGTGTGCAGGAGGGAACCGGAGGCTATTACTCTTGTGGCTGTGGTGACACCGCACAGAGTGTGCGTCTGTATCTATTGTCTGTGTTTTGTTGTGTACTGGACGTGTGTACAAAGGGAACGTGTGTGGCGAATGTACAACTGTGAGGGTGTGTAAAAGAGTTTGATAATAATCTCCTTCTGTGTCATGGTGAAATGCTCTGTAGGTGTGTACATACAGTGAGTATACAAGAACACCTGCTCTTTCCATGACATACTAACTGCTATGATCCCTTATTGATGTCACTTGTTAAATCCAATTCAAATCAGTGTAGAAGAAGGGGAGAAGACAGGTTAAAGAAGGATTTTTAAGCGTTGAGACATGGATTGTGTACGCGTCCCATTCAGAGGGCGAATGGGCAAGACAAAAAATGTAAGTGCCTTTCAATGGGGTATGGTAGTAGGTGCCATGCACACCTGTTTGTGTCAAGAACTGCAACGCTGCTGGATTTTTCACACTCAGAAGTTTCCCCATGTGTATCAAGAATGGTCCACCACCCAAAGGATATCCAGCCAACTTGACAACTATGGAAAGTATTGGAGTCAATAGGCCAGCATCCCCCTGGAACACTTTCGACACCATGTAGAGTCCATGCCCAACGAATTGAGACTGTTCTGAGAGCAAAAGCGGGGGCAACTCATTATTAGGAAGGTGTTCTCAATGTTTGGTATACTCAGTGTATATAGAAAGTGAACGTGTGTTTTTGCTTTGTGTGTTGTGTCAGGTTTCTCAAATGCTCCCTTCAAGGTACAGACAGCCACAGCTATAGCAGCAGCCAGCCGCAGAACGACCTGTGGGTCGTCTGGACGTCTGCTCTGCTCCAATCAATACTTGGAGGTGTCCTGTTACCCTGTCTTCCCTAAGCCTCCGCTCCCCCCTGCTCAACGGGCAGGCAGGCAGCCTTTTGTTGGCAGTTGTTCATATCAGCTCTGGCTTATCATAGAACATCACAGGAAATGTGAGAACAGCAACGTACAGGTCAGTGACACTTTTCATTTGTCTCGGGTGATAGGGTTTGTCAAACTATTCCTGGGCTGCCTCATCACCGACCGCATTTGCTCACTTAGAGGTTGACTTTCCCCCCTCATGTGAAATGTGGCGACGCTATACTGCTATCTTGACCTTGATGTTGAATTGCATCATGTTTTGAATTGAATTTATTTTTGAATAGGAAAAGTCCTCCTGAATGGAGATGGCATTGTACTGCAATAGAAAGTGGTGCGACACATTCCGCACAACTAAGAAGGATATGAGAAGAGTTTTTAAAATAGATGCCCTTTGCAGTATCTGCTCTACAAATCATCACGTTAGAAAATTAACTAGCTAAATCTAAATGGAGTGAGATATTTTTAAAGCTATAAGACGACACTCTATAAACAGGTCTTGGTGATTGTGGATGTCTAAGGAGTCAAATTAACCAATATGGTACTGGGGTACAAATGAACTTTTCCTAAATAGGTGTTCCAAATAAAGTGTGCCAGGATATTAGATTTTCAAGTTGTCATTAAGGCAACATCAAAATAGTTTTTAATGGATTGTGTACTTGAAATAACTTTCTAAATATAATTTTCACGGTTTACTTCTCAATCTGACCCAGGTCTTACATTGAATTACCAAGATAACATGCTACTAATTATTTGGATGGTCAATATTACTTTGAAAATAACTCAACATGCTATAAAACAGCTCCTTCTGATAGTTTTATTGTTTATTTACACAAATCTGCCCAACAGACTACATTAGCGCAAAGTCAAAATGTATAAACACGCAATAAAATGTACATATCACGACTGCACCCATTTTTTCCCTCTTAAATCTTTCAAATTTGTTGTCTGGCATTCATCCAATTCAAATCCATTTGAAACTGTACACACACACACACACACACACACACACTTTTAAAAGGACCCGCCAAAACATTCCATGCAGTGCTACGCCTGGGCGTTAGGGTTCATAAAATCCCCAAATAGCAAGTGATGCCTTGTAAAGCGAAGGTTGACTTTGCAAGTCGGGTCTCTTACACCATAACCCTACGATAGTTCAGTTTCAATTGAAACAGACTGACATCTCTAACAAGGCCCAGGTATAGTTACAGCACAAATAAAAATGATCCAATGTTCAAATTGTCTTCCAGAGTAGAAACTATAGCAATATTATTTATTTTGGGAGAGGTAACAATTACATTTGAGTCTATCCTATTAAATGACTAATCGTACAGTAAAAAGGCAAAAGTAGCTTCCTTTGTGTTGAAATGCCATGCCAATTAAAGTCTGGAAGTAGCAATAGTGACAACTACCTTCCATTATGTTACATCCCTGTGCCATCTAAAATTAGCCATGCTCATGGATTTAGTCTCTCTCCCAGGGTAGAGATACACTTTAATCTCTGTTATTTTTTTCTTCATTCCTGGGATTGGCGGTGCAGATGTCTTTTCTGTGTGCTAAAGCTCCACAGCCATATGTCACCACTGCCCTGTCCATGACACACACACTTTTAATCAGAGCTCAGTGATGGACCACATTGTGTCCTTTAGACCCGAAGCTTTGAGTCCTGGACTGATACAGCCGTGCTCTAAGCCGGTTGGCTGCCTGCATCCAGTACTGAGCTTCATCACACACATTCCTGGGTAGCAAAAAGTTAATAACTGTGAGTTACTGTGACCCATAGGAGTCTCATTATATTTACATATTTTAGTGGCATTTAACAAACTGAAAATATACAGACGATAGAGGGAAAGTCCTCTATCCCTATAGCCCAGGGAACATCAACTAGCGGATGGTCAGGGGGCCGGAACATAAATACAAATAATTTGTAGACAGCAAATGGACCGCAGGAAGCCCAAACAGACACACTACATGACCAAAAGTATGTGGACACCTGCTTGTCGAACATCACATTCCAAAATGAGGTGCATTAATATGGAGTTGGTCTCCCTTTCGTTGCTATAACAGCCTCCACTCTTCTGGGAAGGCATTCTACCAGATGTTGGAACATTGTTGTGGGAATTTGCTTCCATTCAGCCATAAGAGCATTTGTGAGGTCGGGCACGGATGTTGGGCAATTAAGCCTGGCTCGCAGTCGACTTTCCAATTCATCCCAAAGATGTTCGATGGGGTTGAGGTCAGGGCTATGTGCAGGCCAGTCAAGTTCTTCCACAACGATCTCGACAAATCATTTCTTATTGGACCTCGCTTTGCGCACGGGTGCATTGTCACACTGAAACAGGAGAGGGCCTTCCCCAAACTGTTGCCACAAAGTTGGAAGCACAGAATCATCTAGAATGTCATTGTATGCTGTAGCATTAAGATTTCCCTTCAGTGGAGCTAAGGGACCTAGCCCGAAACATGAAAAACAGCCCATACCATTATTCGGGCAGGTAGCGTTCTCTTGGCATTTGCCAAACCCAGATTCTTCCACCGGACTGCCAGATGGTGAAGTGTGAATCATCACTCCGGAAAACGCGTTTCCACTGCTCCAGAATCCAATGGCGGTGAGTTTTACACCACTCCAGCTGACGCTTGGCATTGTGCATGGTGATCTTAGACTTGTGTGCGGCTGCATGGCCATGGAAACCCATGTAATGAAGCTCCTGACAAATAGTCCTTGTGCTGACGTTACTTCTAGAGGCAGTTTGGAACTCGGTAGTGAGTGTTGCAACTAAGGACAGACAATTTTTACAGGCTATGCGCTTCAGCGGTCCCATCCTGTAAGTTTGTGTGGCCTACCATTTTGCGGCTGAGCCATTGTTGCTCCTAGATATTTCCACTTCACAATAACAGCACTTACAGTTGACCGGGGCAACTCTAGCAGGGCAGACATTTGATGAACTGACTTGTCGGAAAGGTGGCATCCTATGACGGTGCCACGTTGAAAGTCTCTTTAGTGAGGCCATTCTACTGCCAAATGTTGGTCTATGAAGATGGCTGTTTGCTCAATTTTATACACCTGTCAGCAACGGGTGTGGCTGAAATAGCCGAATCCACTCATTTCAAGGGGTGTCCACATACATTTGTGGATATATAATGCATAATGTTTGACTAAAACAATCATTTCAAACCTTGCGTACATTTATATATGATCACGTGTTTCTCTTCTTGGGAACAGATTTCTAAAATTAAAGTCACTTGTAGCTGATTTCCTGGTTGTTAGTCTGATGTCCAACAAAAAATTATTATTATTATTATTTATTTTTTTAACTTGCTCTAGCCTCTTAGGCAGCCAAGCCAAGGGTGTATGTAGTCAAGTCAATCAAGAAAGGTCAGATGTGAAACAGGCTGATGCGGATTAATGTTGACAATAAATGACATGATAATGCAGATGGCAGATGAAAGACTTCACCCACACTCGTGTTCTAATGTTCAACATCAAATCAGAATTCCTACTCTCTCAGAATGTACTGTACTTTAAGGACAGTGCGCGCACGTGTGCGTGTGTGCATGCATGTGCGCCCACCAATTATGTAGATTTTAAAAGCATTCTAGGTTCACCTCGATGCCCTGCACTGAAAAAGCACAGACAAGGGGCAATGTCAAGATGACAAGTGCAAACAGCCAAAAGCTAAAAAAGGACTTCCTATTAAAACTAAAGTAGCTATTTTGGATGACAGCCAACTGTCCAAGTAAATCAATTTGAATTTGTTCAGGAGTTATCTGAAGGGTGAAAGTGATGTAATTTTAATAAGCAAATATGAACTTTAGGATGATTAAATGAATTTAGATGTTTTCCCTCAAAGTGAACATTATTCAATAGCTGAACACATTTGCATACATGAAGTTACATTCCAAGAAAGCTCAGTACATGTCTTAAGTCAAATGGCAAAAACAAGCAAGTCCCATTACCTTACAGTACATAGTTAAAGGCAAACCTGCATTCATTAATCTACTGAATTTTCTTTCATTCGTTTAATGTAAAACATCGCAAAGGCTTTAGGACTTTCTAAATCTGCAACAAAACCAGGACTCCTACTTTTAGAGCCAACAAGCATCATTCTGAAATGAGAGCACTTTCAGTATTTATTTAGACCTCAAACCAAGAGTCTGGCAAAGAATCACCCTGGGAGGTGGTTTAGTGGGGTATAGCAAAACACAATCAGGAAACCTGAATCTCCTACCTGACTGATGTCTTCATCCAGACCTGACCGTGTGGAGAGGAGAAAAGGAGAAGAGGAGAGAGAGTAGGACAGAGGGTAGTGGAGGTCAGATAGGCCATACATAACCAGCTCTGCTGTTGACATTGTAGAACTCATTCTGTGGTTGTAGAGGCATTTCTCTTCCACTTTGGTGAGAGGATTTATTTACATGTCTCTGCCTGCAGCTTTCATTTGGCAAGATTTTACGGAGTGAGCGAGTCCTAGGGTTTGGGGGAGTAAGGTCTGCAGATAGTCTTGTTGACAGTAGAGCTGTTATCACAGACGGAGTGCTGCTTGTCTCCTCACAGCTTAAGTACTTAAGGGTGTGTGTGTGTGTGTGTGTGTGTGAGAGAGAGAGAGAGAGAGAGAGAGAGAGAGGTTTGGATCGAACCCTACAGCATGGAGTGTCTGAGAAGACACCTCATAAAAAATTCCATGCTGTGTGAAGTTCATATTTTTTCAGAGGAACGTTAACTGGATGAAGAAGTTGCATCACTTATTTGGCCCCTTTAACATTCCATGTGGAAGGAAAATGGCCGCCAAGTTACTTCGAACTCAGCAAAGTACAAAAGCAGAGCATGTCCTTAACTACATATGAGGACACCAAGGGTTGGACCTCAATTTTTTGCAATAAAATAAAAATATATATTTTGTACACAATAAAGAAAATAAATTATGGGTCAATTACGGGTCAACATCTAAATATTGTTCCTGGCACTCATCAAAGCTCAGAAGAATAATTAATTTGAACATTCTAATCGCGCCTGCCTTTGCGAACAAGTAGAATTGTGAACAGTGGTTTGTTCGTTATGATAACCTGCATCCCCCTGATTTGCCTCCCAGATTTGCCTTTTTAACAGCACATTCACCACTCTCACAAACAGCTAACTCGGCCCTCTTGCGGCACAGGCCGGGGGCCGAGTTATTTTACTTATTCCACATTTTGTTATGTTACAGCCCGAATTCAAAACTTACACACAATAACCCATAATGAAAAAGTGACATTTTTTCAAATTTTAACAAATGTATTGAAAATTATAAAGAATTACCTCATTTACACAAGTATTCACACCCCTAAGTAAATACTTTGTAGAAGCACCGTTGGCAGCGATAAGGCTGTAAGTCTTTCTGGGTAGGTCTCTAAGAGCTAGACAACCACTAAGGTCTTGCCATAGATTTTCAAGCAGATTTAGTCAAAACTGTAACTCTGCCATTCAGGAACACTCATTGTCTTTTTGGTAAGCAACTCCAGTGAAAATTTGGCCTTTTAGTTTATTGTCCTGCTGAAAGGTGAATTCAACTCCACCTGTCTGGTTGAAAGCAGAGTGAACCAGTTTTTCCTCTAGGATTCTGCCTGTGCTTAGCTGCATTCCATTTCAATTTTATCATGAAAAACTCCCCAGTCCTTAACAATTACAAGCATAACAATAACATGATGCAGCCATCACTATGTTTGAAAATATGGAGAGTTGTATTGGATTTGTTCCCAAACTTGGGGTCAGGGTCCCATGTGGGGTCCCATGAGAAAATCTGTACTAATCTTATCAAACAAGTTAGGAACATAAAAAAGAGGATATGTTGCAATATGAACATCTCCACATGGCCTATCTTCCCTATAGGCCTACATTAAAATGCAATCAAAATGAAAACACAGTTGAAAGTTTTCGCTTCGTCGCTATTTAATTCCTTGAGAGGAAGAACACACAGAGGAGATATTGTGAACGCTTCTCCAGCCTAGCTCGTTTCTTTCTCACTCATCTCCACTATGTTGCCTCCCATGGTCTCTAAGGACCAGCCGAGGTTGGGGTGCATTAGCATTCCCACACAGAAGATCCCACAGATGCTCAGGGGAAAGTCCCACAGGATGCAATGATCTGTGGATCAATATCTGGAGCTTAACGCATTGTGTTCACAGAATATTAAGTCATCGTGGGAAAGTTATCCCATCACGCTCCAGGTGAAAAGAGCCAAAGCCCACAATTATCCTAAGCCAGCCAGCCACCCACCCACCACGCTACGGTTTGAGATGATAAATGCAAATCATACCAATGAACAGAGGAAAAACTACTTTGAGGCAGGAGTCTGTCGAATTACAAAATACGAAAGCTGCATCTGTAAGCAAAATATTGACGCATGAATCAAAAGTAGGCAACATGCATCAACGTGCGTTGAAACATAGGAACTGGATTTATTTGAAGTGTCCACAGGGACTTCGGACATTCAGACACAAACTCGTTGCTCAAATGTCGACAACGGTAACTGTGTAAACAGAACATCTCGTTGTTGACATCCTGACATGTACAGTGCCTATATTGCTGTAAACCCCTGAGTCTCCTAGACCTACCATTAGTCTGACTCGTCTATGTCAAATCCCTCCTTGTCCCTTCTTTTCCAGGGTAGCGGAGCGGAGAGCCTGTGACAGGTTACGCGCGCATCCACTGCACACATCATTGATAGTAATGGGGGGGGGGGTAAAGTAGGCAGGGAGGGGTGTGTGTGAGAAAGTGTGTATGCAGGGGGGTTAGCAAGTCAGGATTACACAAGCGGAGCATGAGTTCCGCTCCGCGAGATCAATTTATGTCACCAAACGGCATGACAACCAGTCCCCTCCCAGTCACCATCTGCCTTGTCCCCAAGCCAATTTGTCACAGCACATTCATGTGTGGTGATGCCCTCCTTTAACATTGAGGAAGATGGCTGTGGGGAAAATAAGAAAGGAAGGAAGTAAAGAAAGGAGGAAGGGGAAAATAGCACTGGCAGCACACTTATTGAGGTACTACTGGTATGGACTGGTGTCAGAACTTAGTTCGCACCCAACTGAATTAGAATGACCTAATTGAGGTGAACACTCTCCAGCATTTTCTCACGTAAGATGGCGTCATTCTAACGTGACATACAGTTGCCAGGAGCCATCTGTCTAAACAAACGTGGAAGAATCATCTCTAAGAATCATGATGACCTAACACTAGTTCCTAATTCTCCACTCTCCGTAGCTATGATGCACTGGCTACTACGGCAAACAATGCTCGATCAGCTGAGCCAACCAGTGAATGGCCATTAGAGTAGGTTGTTTGCCAGCTTGCTGATGAAGTTGTACGGCACCAAAGTTATGGGACTGTTTTAAGAAATCAGCATGTGTCTGACTGACAGCTGGCACTGTGCCTTGCTACTTTGTAACATTTGGCCAATGCCATAACGCTGCGAAAGAGTGGTCAGCTGTGCTGCAGAACTCAGCCCACTAGTCACGGCAGAACAGAAACTGCCTTATCATGAAAACTCACTAGTGCTATTAGCTAGAATTTCACTACACTAGCTAACGGGAGTATTCAGCAACGAATGTGTAGTGAGGGCCAGCCAACGAGAGCATACAGGTTGCAGTGGTTGGTAGTATATGGGGCTTTGGTGACAAAACGGATGGCACTGAGATAGACTGCATCCAATTTGCTGAGTAGAGTGTTGGAGGCTATTTTGTAAATGACATTGCCGAAGTCAAGGATCGGTAGGATAGTCAGTTTAACGAGGGTATGTTAGGCAGCATGAGTGAAGGATGCTTTGTTGCAAAATGGGAAGCTGATTCTAGATTTAATTTTGGATTCTTAATATGAGTCTGGAAGGAGAGTTTGCAGTCTAACCAGACACCTAGGTATTTGTAGTTGTCCACATATTCTAAGTCAGACCCGTCCAGAGTAGTGATGCTAGGCGGGCGGGCAGGTGCGGGCAAGCAATCGGTTGAAGAGCATGCATTTAGTTTTACTTGCATTTAAGAGCAGTTGTATGGCATTGAAGCTCGTCTGGAGGTTAGTTAACACAGTGTCCAAAGAAGGGCCAGAAGTATACAGAATGGTGTCTTCTGCGTAGAGGTGGATCAGAGAATCACCAGCCGCAAGAGCGACATCATTGATGTATACAGAGAAAAGAGTCAGCCCGAATCATCTCATATGTATTTGCTGTATTCTATTTAATGCCACTGACGTTGGTCGTCCTAATATTTAAATATTTCTTAATTCCATTACTTTTCGATTTGTGTGTGTTGTTGTGAATTGTTACAAATATTTCTGCACTGTTGAAGCTAGTAACACAAGCATTTCCCTACACCTGCAATAACATCTGCTAAATGTGTATGTGACCAATACAATTTGATTTCAGCCAGAAAGCAGGTCGCTAGTTAGCTAGCAAATTTTTGTGCACATTTCAATTTTCATACTGATTCTACAACCACAAAACACCTTTAGCTTTATGTAGAATTAGGTAAAGACTTTCTCAAAAAAACCATCAATATCAGCTACGGGTTTATAGTGTTTGGTAAGATTGGTAAGATTAACTGAGTCTTAAGGATGAAAGGGGGTTCAGTTTTGAGGATGAAATTAGTGTTTTCTAGTTATCAGACAGATCAGTGAAGACCCTCCAGTGGCAATGGAAAAAAGGTTGGATTAATGTCTTATATGAGCTGTTATAGAGTAGTGAGGTTTTGGACAGGGCAATAAACTGGTGCCAACCAAGGCATTAAAGGAGTGTACACTACAAATCAGAGCTTATTTCTTACCATCTTTCACTAGAAAAAGCAGTGAAACAACCTTTGCAGCGATGCATGGAAGATATGAATAGAATTTCACACATTTGTGCCAGTGTGTGAGGCCAGTGGGACGGGGACAGTGCTTTATTGCGAAATGACTGGGTGACAAGGTATGAAAGCAATGTGAGACACAGTCCTCTCATATACACACACACACCGTTTGCTGTGACAAGTCCCGCCATTCAGTGCTCCGTCTGATCACATTACATGCCTTTGCTCCCACTGACTGGTGTTCCTTCCCATTTTACCGTTTGTGGCAGCCATAATGAAAAGCAGAAAATGGCCAACCATATCAGAGCCAGCTGTAGACACCCAACTACTCTGCCAGTGACCAATTGAGCACAACACCTATATCCTCTTTCTACATGGCCTGCACACCAAACCCTAATGCATTGTTTGCCTGCTAACATATTTGACACCAATGGAAGTGGCTGGCATGCACTCACTTTGATTGATGCACAACGCTACACAATGGCCCGTGATGTTTGTATACATAGCCGGCCAAAAGAGGGCTATCAGTACAAAGCCAATGCACATCAAGGGGTATGAACGCAGGTGTGTCCAATGTGAACCCTCGTCCCGTCAAAACGCTGAAAATACGGGCAACAGGGAGTGAAAAGGGTGACAGAGACAGAATTGCAGCTGTGTTGTTATATAAAGCATTGAGGGCGGTTGTCCAACAAAGCCGGGCCTATACAGATAAGGTTTCAAATGAAAGTCCTGAAGAGCTCATTTCCACTGCGGACAACAATCACTTCATGATGTGAGGGCTCACGTAGTCAGCTACGGGTGTTATCCGGAAGGACATTGAAACATCAACAGCAGGCATCATAGCACACCACTCGGTGACCTTTGAGCTATAGAACACCAATTAGATACGAGTCAGCATTTATTACAGCCAGCATGTTTGACGTCATACTCCATCTAAACCCATGGGTTAGACTACTTTGGATCCTGTTTCCAAGCCAAGATTCTATGTCTGAAATGTAGACATGAAGAGGGAAGAATAATGGTGACAGTACTCACTTTCTGTATCAGTACAGATGGATGGTTATTGGTTACACCGTCAAATGGCCCAGTTGATCTTTGGTTCCTCCCAACAGAGGTGAAGAATTCAGAGGGTCCGATCCGATAAGTACGGAGGGGTTGTGCAGTTGGGGGAGGGTCAGGGGGTTGAAACCCCCCTCAGATATTTTCACAATTAGTTTTGCAATCCTCAGCAAACTTCCTGTGAGAGAAAAAAAAAAACAAGAGACGAACAACATGAGCGGTGCGCTGCAGCAGTGATGGCCCAGTACGTAAACAACGGGAGGGAGAGCACAGCTGAGCTGCAAACACACAGGCTAATAACCTCTGCCTTTTCAACGCACAGCCTCGGCAGGATACTGCAACGGGCCGCTGACCCATGACTGAGGAAGACGTGCGGAGGGGGGCAAACATCCTCTTAGCATAATCTCCTCAGTCGCTTTACTGTCATAACATAGCAGCATAACACAAGCAGATGAGCTCTAAATATAACCAGATGCGTGGGGCTCCACAGGGGTTGAGGCGGTGAGGCGACAGAGAAGCTGCAGAGCTACAGTATAGTGTGAGAACTTCTCTCTATACTTATCCATTTCCCCATAATCTCAAATTGTTTAGATTATTCAAACAGCCTACAATGGATGTGGAATATAGACACTAATGGAAAAAAGAGCTGTCAATCATCTAAGGTTGTTTGTTACATAGTAACGCTAACAGCCTACTGGTACTTCATATAAAGTTGCTGCTAACAACTCTGTGTTACAAATGGCTATTCCACTGAAGCTTGTTTATGAGCTTCAGAACCATCTGGGAGATTGAATTATAACCGGCCTTGTCAGCTAACTGTATCATCATGGTTTTACCATCTCTCCTAAAGAAACCCCCTTGCAGTGATGGGAACCCGTGACAGATGAACTTCCCTTCAATCCATTCCAGACTAATGGCATGTGGTCGATGACTCTTGCGCCCATCGCTAACAACCAGCGCTGACTAATGTCATGTGGTCGATGCGTCTTGCGCCCACAAATACGCCCCCGCCGCACATCCATTCATGCGCACAGGGTCGCACACAAATGGCTGCGGATTGCAGGTCGTGACCATGGAGCTCTCCCTTACATCCTGTAATTACTAACGTATGTCCACTCACTGAACTGACTCACACAGCCCAGCGGATGGAGGACATCAGTCTCTCTGACCCCCCTGGATATTAACCCAGCTGATTGCAGCTGCTATAGACTGCAGAGTGACTCAGGAGCCTAACCAACAGTGGTCTAATGCCCCCATGAATAAGGCTATAAACCCAGAACCACCCCAGCATTCTCCACATTAACTAGGCTAGCGTGGGTTCCTTGGCATAACGACCCACAGTGACTAAACCTATGTGGTGAAGAGGGGGACGCAAACCTTGGCTCACACGGTGTGGGTCGGTAAGTGGATGCATGTTGGTCTTCATGCCAAATGACATAGGTTCCCAATCATGGGACACAGAAGTTTGCTGTACACGATTGATGTCAGTGCTCAACTACAAATACCCTCTACAACTGATTTCCAGTTAAGACCACAGTGGTCACATTTGGCACAGAGCAGCCATTTTGGAGTGACACTAAACCATCAGAGGCCCTGTCAACATCTGTTGAATAGCTAATTTAGCAGCCTCTGGCACATAGGATAGCTCAAATTATGGTCAGCTGATTTCGTTGGCACACAATGTGTCTTTTCAGAGTTGAGACCAAGAGAAGGTATGAGCAAGGCGTTTTGTTGTTTGTGCTTGCTTGTTTGTTTGTTTTCCCCAGCCCAACATAGATTGACTTGCAGTATAGATTTCACGAAATTAAAACTTCTAGACGTGGTCTTTACTTTTTTTTTTCTTAAAACAAACCATACCATGCCCTGGAACCGAAGTTGAGAGAATTGGTTTTGGTGCACACATAAATATGGAGAATATAAATCATTCATCACGTTTTTACTATTCAGATTTTGTCCAATAATTTCTAATCTTATTGGCTTGGATTGGCCGCACTGAGCCTCCGTTTCCCCTGCTTGGTGTCTTGGTGTCACCCCCCCCAAAAAATTACAAATATTTTCACATGAACATCCCTTTGAACTGTAAAAAAATATTTATTCATGTGGATATTGACTTTGTCACATCAGCATGCTTTTGTGACTCAGTCGATGCCAAGCAGGGCTACGGGCCAGAAGGTTAAGGGTTCGCCGACCACAATGGACGAGCCACTCCCCCTGCCATTCTCATTACACCTACACTACAATCATAGCTGGCTGCAGATAATGATCAGCTAAGTGGAAATCAGATTTTCAACATTTTGATGCTATATTTATAATCATATAAAATATATGCAACAAATTTCCACCAACAGGTTTCTGTGCCAACACATCACAACCAATAAGCAAAGCATACCTACTTTCGCCGCGTTAATGTCACGGTTTGAGATTTCAACACCACAATCTGCACAGTTTGGAGACTGGAATTCTATTTTGGACGAATGTGCACAGGTAACCTACAGGAGATTTCTGAAGTAGTCTAATCAGATTAAAACATTGTGACTAGGGCTGTGACAATACCAGTATCGCAATATTTCTTCCATGGCAAAAATGAAAACATAAAGCAGCCCAAACTCTTTGGTCCTTAAAAAACCTACTGTATGTAAAATATTGTGTGCTATATCTTGAAAAATAAATAAACGTGACTCTGGATGACATCATAATGATCCCACTGGGCACAGATGTCAGTTCAAAATGTAGTTTTGATTTACATTTGGTTGAGTGAACATGAATTCAACAACAAATATGGTTTTAGGTTAAAAGTCAGGTAAAAAATAAGACAAAATGCTCTTACATTGATGACTTTTTGCAAATCCAATCAGTTTTCCACATTGATTCAACGTCATCCCTTTTAACTCTGCATTGTTGTAAAATGACCCGTAAGTAAGCATTTCACTGTTAGTCTAAAACGGTTGTTTACTAAGCATGTGACGAATTCATTTTATTTGATCACATTGATTTTCTTGGTTGAAATGATATGGACACTAGGGATTTAACATTTTATTACTGTTCAAGTACTCGCATGATTTTTTTGGGTGTACGAGTCAACTGGTGATATTATATTGTGGAAAACAATCTTCAAAAAAGCAGTAACCTCAGCAGTGGGGTTTGCTTGTAAAAGCCTATGACGGCAATGGCATAGCTTTGCTTTGTTAATATAGCAGGCCTTATCTCCTGAGCCCTTATCACAGTCAAGACACCTATCTCATAGTGATAAGTAAAAAAAACAAACATGTAAAATAACAGCATAAAATAGAACATAATGCCAGTACGAAGTGATGTGCATCTCGGGTCTGGAACAGCTGTTCTCAAAGAGTGATCATTTGAAACGGGGCTCGATACGGCGAGTTGAAATATTTTTTTCCAGGGTTACAAACCGAGATCTATCTTTCAATATACAGATGTTCCATTTAGAATATTCAAACTGTTCTTTGGAATTTTCCAAATGGATTAACAATTCCACATTGAATACTGCATGGTGATAACGTATGGCCATAGCATCTGTTTGGTGAGCAGGTTTGTGTATTTTCAGTGTGAAACCCGTCTATGTTTCGGCTAACCAATTCTAAAAATGGATCATGGCTTTCACCTGGTCAGTCTACGTCATGGAAATGTTTGGTACACTCAGTGTATTTTCCTACTTCAATCAAGCAGTCCATTTTGAATTAGTGATAAAACTTTTGTCATTTGGCAAGGAATGTAGCTTGTGTATTCCGTTAGTTAGATCCGTTATTATAGGCATTTATTTATGTAAACCTAACAGGAGCATGTGTTTCGGGAGCGGTCAGAACACAACTCAGCGAATGAGACAGGGAGGGGAAAGGGAATTTAGGGAGAAGGACTGTGTGATGCTTGGCTTGGTTTCTTCTTGGTTGTGCCCCGCAAATGCACATGAACTTTGTGAAGAATTTCACTTGCCATTTTGGGCATCCACAAAGCACATTCCACCAAATAATCTCAGGTTCAAATTTGAGCTTTGACGTCCATTCGAGTACTCATGCCCATCCCTAGTGGAAACAATGTTGATTCCACCTGTTTTTTCCCCCAGTGGGATATTTGTTTCCAACATTAGGGCAGATTTCATAAAGAAGTTAAATCCACTTTGTGTTTTGTCTCCTTGCCACGATACTAACGAGTATCGCGATACTGGTATAGTCCAGTCCCCTAATTGTGAATGGTTGTGTTTATGCCACACATGAAAGGTAATACATTTTAAAAGTTAAATGACAAATATTTAGGGTATATTAAAGCTTTATTGGTTCTACGTGCGTAAGGAATATCGGAGAAGAGGCAGACCACGCGTTAAGCTTTCCTGAATAACTGGGCCTGCTGGGAGCATATGTGGCCACATTTTTATAGGACGACTTGAGAGAATGATGATCCACAACAGACAGTGCATCTCAGTATCACAACTTAAAATACAGCCAGACTGGCTTGCTACTGTGCCTTTCTATGCCTTATAAACTGTTCAGTAGACCTCCTGATCCAAATGGAATGAAATATTCAAATCACAGGGCACTGTTATTCAAATGATATTTTCACTGCAGTTTACAGCCTAGAGTAGAATGTTGTACTCACTTGAAAACAATACTGAAATTATTCATTGTAATGTTGTGTTTTAGGTTAATCTAGGTAGGATACTTGTACTGTTCCTAAAGAGCAATACGGGAGCTGCGTGTCTCATGTCTTCACTGTTCTTTCCACTATATAGAAAATTGGTGCAGCTTTGAATGATTTTACATGTAGTATGATTGTCCAGATCTGCAATATGCAAACTAACAAACAATCCACCTACCACTTTTGTCACTATGAATGGTGGATAAAGGACAGGATAGACAGACTGGTAGACTATTGACCTGTGTGGTATAGTTAACGTGGGAAGTACCAAAACACCTTGACTTCCAGTAGGGGAGGCACATGCAAGCGGATGAGGACATGTGGCTAGGATGGAAGAAATTATAATATTAAAACCTGCAAAAGGGCGAATGCAAACCAGGTTAAAAAAAAGGAACTACCCCCCCTCATGCCCAGTTCATCTCTGCCCTCAAATCCCTCCTCCTTCCCTTGCAGGCTCCTCACCTCTTGCCTCCTTTCTTTATCTCTACCACTTCCAACCTTCACCTCCTACCATTTATGTGCAATTCCTCCCGCCTTCCAAAAAACCTCTTCAGTATCCTCCTTAAAAGTCTTTGCAAACCCTCCCTCCCTCCTCCACATCCTCCCTCCATCTCTCAGATCATTCTTCCCTCCAGATATCTCCCTCTAGGCATTGCGCTGGTTCGCTCTGCTGCAGAGGTGATCAATGGCCCCTGGCGCCTCGGGGCCCCTGGGCTCCTGAAATGCAGGTATTAATAATGCATAATGGCTGTCATATCCTCCATTAGCTTGGGGGAGACATGGGGCCCGGATGGCTGATTGATTACTAATTGGATTAATTGCAGTCTTTTAGGGGAGGAGAATGTAGTAGTCTGGAGACCTAGCTGGCAACTGATAGGGGAGTGCATTTGACATGCTGGCATTCAGAGATAGGGATACCGAATGCTGAAACGGGTAGCGTAAACTGTGAGGGGGTTGGATAGACTGGGGTTGCCTGTTCAGTTTATTTGGTTGACGCCAGGGTTGAGAGGGTATGTCATTTGAGATACAGGAACATTTTTGCAACATGCACTTGGTAGAAACGAGGAATTGATCAAGCAGCTTCTCAATAGAGGCGTGTTCCATTATTGCAGTGTGTGTCTGCTGAACGAAATTAACTCAACGCCTTGTACACCAAATCACCCATCCTGATGATATCGTTACTTTCATTTGCTAGGTCTTTCCTCCCATTTCCTTTGGAGGTATCTTCTTAGCCATCAACATCTGGCTACACACTTTGATAAGACAGCGATGTAGATTAGGTAAATGTGCAATGATTGTTTCTGATGGACAACACTTTCTGTAATCTTCTAACCTTCCTTTGAGATAAAGTTAATAAACCTCATTACAGCCATGGCACACTGAGATCTGTGTTCTCCAGAAGGGCCCATTCACCACATTGGAAAAGCCTAAAACATGCAGTCATGTCAATGCCTTTCCGTATAGGATTCTAATTGTTGACCTATCCATCGCACTGATCGCAGACATGTGCAAATCAAAGTTTATTGGTCGCATACAGTTTAGCAGATGTTATAGCGGGTGAAACAAAATGCTTAATTTACTAGTGCCTAACAATGCAGTGAAATGTCAAAAAGTACACATATAATCAAACAAATAAGAAATGTCCAAAATGTCCAAATCCAATGAACAACCCAAATAGCCTGTAACAGTACGTAAAATGTAATCCATACGTAGATACACTGAGTGTACAAAACATTAAGCGCACCTGCTCTTTCCATGACAGAGACTGACTAGGTGAATGCTATGATCCCTCATTGATGTAACTTGTTAAATCCACTTCAATCAGTGTAGATGGAGGGGAGGAGACAGGTTAAAGAAGGATTTTCTAGTCGTGAGACAATTGAGACATGGATTGTGTGTGTGCCATTCAGAGGGTGAATGGGCAAGACAAAATATTTGTATGGGGTATGATAGTAGGTACCAGGCGCACCAGTTTGTGTCAAGAACTGCAACTCTACTGGGTTTTTCACACGCAATAGTTTCCTGTGTGTATCAAGAATGGTCCACCACCCAAAGGACATCCAGCCAACTTGACAACTGTGGGAAGTCAACATGATGAACGCTTTCGACACCTTGTAGAGTTCATGACCTGATGAATTGAGGCAGTTCAGGGGGAAAAAGGGGTGGGGTGCAACTCAATATTAGGAAGGTGTTCTTAACGTTTGGTATACTCGGTGTATACACGATGAATTTACACAATACAGTTGAAGTCGAAAGACTACATACACTTAGGCTAGAGTCATTAAAAATAGTTTTTCAACCACTCCATAAATGTCTTGTTAACAAACTATAGTTTTGGCAAGTCGGTTAGGACATCTACTTTGTGCATGACACAAGTAATTTTTCCAACAATTATTTACAGACAGATTATTTCACTTATAATTCACTGTATCACAATTCTAGTGGGTCAGAAGTTTAAAGGCACAGTCAACTTAGTCTATGTAAACAGATTGGACAATTCCAGAAATGTCCTGGCTTTAGAAGCTTCTGATAGGCTAATTGACATGATTTGAGTCAATTGGAGGTGTACCTGTGAATGTATTTCAAGGCCTACCTTCAAACTCAGTGCCTCTTTGCTTGACATCATGGGAAAATCAAAAGAAATCAGCCAAGACCTCAAATGTAGACCTCAAAAAGTCTAGTTCATCCTTGGGAGCAATCTCCAAATGCCTGAAGATCCCACGTTCATCTGTATAAACAATAATATGCAAGTATAAACACCATGGGACCATACAGCTGTCATACCGCTCAGGAAGGAGACGCATTCCGTCTCCTAGAGATGAACGTACTCTGGTGCGAAAAGTGCAAATCAATCCCAGAACAGCAGCAAAGGACCTTGTGAAGATGCTGGAGGAAACCAGTACAAAAGTATCTATATCCACAGTAAAATGAGTCCTATATCCACATAACCTGAAAGGCCGCTCAGCAAGGAAGAAGCCACTGCTCCAAAACCGTCATTAAAAAGCCAGACTACGGTTTGCAACTGCACATGGAGACAAAGATCATACTTTTTGGAGAAAAGTCCTCTGGTCTGATGAAACAAAAATAGAACTGTTTGGCCATAATGACCATCATTATGTTTGGAGGAAAAAGGGGGAGGCATGCAAGCCGAAGAACACCATCCCAATCGTGAAGCATGGCAGAATCATGCTGCAGGAGGGACTGCTGCACTTCACAAAATAGATGGCTTCATGAGGAGGGAAAATTATGTGGCTATATTGAAGCAACATCTCAAGAAACAGCCAGGAAGTTAAAGCTTGGTCTCAAATGGGTCTTTCAAATGGACAATGACCCCAAGCATACTTCATAAAGTTGTGGCAAAATGCTGTGGCAAAATAGCTTAAGGAAAACAAAGTCAAGGTATTGAAGTGGCCATCACAAAGCCCTGACATCAATCCCATAGAATATATGTGGACAGAACTGAAAAAGCGTGTGCGAGCAAGGATGCCTACAAACCTGACTCAGTTACACCAGCTCTGTCAGGAGGAATGGGCCAAAATTCAGCCAACTTATTGTGGGAAGCTTGTGGAAGGCTACCAGAAATGTTTGACCCAAGTTAAAAAATGTAAAGGCAATGCAACCAGATACTAATTTAGTGTATGTAAACCTCTGACGCACTGAGAATGTGCTGAAAGAAATACAAGATTCTCTACTATTATTCTGACATTTCACATTCTTAAAATAAAGTGGTGATCCTAACTGACCTAAAACAGGGAATTATTACTAGGATTAAATGTCAGGAATTGTGAAAAACTGAGTTTAAATGTACTTGGCTAAGGTGTATGTAAACTTCAGACTTCAACTGTATAACCTAAGAATGA
This sequence comes from Oncorhynchus clarkii lewisi, assembly GCF_045791955.1. Lineage (NCBI taxonomy): Eukaryota > Metazoa > Chordata > Actinopteri > Salmoniformes > Salmonidae > Oncorhynchus > Oncorhynchus clarkii. The sequence continues at coordinate 25,307,661 of NC_092148.1, forward strand.
TATGTACAGCAGTGGATATTAAATTCCGTAAATATAAACACACACATACACACTAGTACCGGGTTGGACCCCCCTTAGCCTCCAGAACAGCCTGAATTCGGGGCATGGGAACGTTACTCAATTGGTATGCCAGGAATACATTCTCCACCCCATTACACCTCCGCGAACAGCTTGTACCATTGACACCAGAAAGGATGGGGCCCATGGACTCATGCTGCTTACGGCAAATCCTGACTCAGCATGACGCAACAGGAACTGGGATTCGTCGGACCAAGCAATGCTTTTCCACTCCTCAATTGTCCAGTGTCAGTGATTGCGTGCCTACTGGAGCCTCTCTTGTTTTTAGCTGATAGGAGTGGAACCCAGTGTAGTCATCTGCTGCAATAGCCCATCAGTGACAAGGAGTGCCGAATTGTGCATCCCAAGATGCCGTTCTGCACTGTTACTTGTCTGTTTGTGAGCTGCCTGATAGCTTGCACCATTCTTGCCATTCTCCTTCGACCTCATCAACGAGTGGTTGTTGCCCACAGGACTGCCGCTGACTGGATGCTTTTTGTTTGTCGCACCATTCTCGGTAAACCCTAGACACTGTCGTGCATGAAGATCCCAGGGCTCCGTCCGATTCTGAGATACTGAAACCGGCACACCTGGCAAGGACGATCATACTACGCTCATAGTCACTTAGGTCACTAGTTTTGCCCATTCTAATGTTTAATCGAACAGTAACTGAATGCCTCAATGCCTGTCTGCCTGCTTTATATAGCAAGCCATGGCCATGTGACTTGCTATCTGGAACCAGGTGGGTGTATCAAATAAACTATCAAGAGAGTGTACGTATGTAAATGGTGTGTATAGACAGTTGGGACAGTATGTGAATAGAAAATTAGTTATATAGGATGAGCCATGACTAAAATACAGTATATACTGTACATTTAAAGTGGGTTAAACAATATGTAAACATTATTAAAGTGACCAGTGTTCAATGACTATGTACAGCAGCAGTCTCTAAGTTGCAGGGTAGAGTACCGGGTGGTAGCCGGCTTGTGACAGTATCTAAGAATCAGGGCATGGTAATGGGCGGAGGCCAGCTAGTGGTGACTGTTTAACAGTCTGATGGCCTGGAGATAAACAGCTTCTTATCAGTCTCTTGATCCCAGCTTTGATGCACCTGTACTGTCTCCAGGTTCTCGATGGTAGCGGGGTGAACAGGGCGAGGTTTAGGCGGCTAAGGACCTTGATGATCTTCTTAGATGTCCTGGAGGGGAGGCAGAGTTTCCCCTGATGATGCGTTGGGCTGACCGGAGCACCCTCTGGAGAGCCCTACTGTGCAATGTTTGCATGTATGTGCATATTAATGCGTCCAATGCTGTGCTTATGTGTTTGTATGTGTCAGCCTTACGTGTTGCCCTTGGTAACTGGTGGTCAGGCATAGATCATGGTTAGAAAAACTCATGTGTGTGCACGCTGGGAGTTTGTGTGTGTATACTGTATGTTTTTACAACACGCCAAAACCCACAATAGAAACAAATCCACTTATGCATGGATCCGACACATATCATTGTGGGTGCGTGTATGCGAGCATCCACATGAAAGCATAGCAAGTCATATCCTGCCAGCTGGAGCACAGAAACCTCAGGAGTGTGTGTACAGTGTGTGAAACAACATACTGTAGTGTCCTACTTACAAACTCATCAGGTTATTTTGAAGGGAAAATACAATTTATTGGCCAATCCAGAAATCACAAAGGCAACTCATTATTCCTGAATACAGTGCAGCCGGACTGCTTCATCCTTTCCCAGGCTGTATCACATCCGGCCGTGATTGGGAGTCCCATAGGGCAGCGCACAATTGGCCCAGCGTTGTCTGGGTTTGGCAGGTGTAGGCCGTCATTGTAAATAAGAATTTGTTCTTAACTGACTTGCCTAGTTAAGTAAAGGTTAAGTAAAAAACAAAAAACAAAAATCCCCAGTATAGAATGTCAGAGTGATAGACTACTATAATGGGATTTACAGAAGAGGTCCTTTGTCTGATCCTTGCTCTTCTCCTCTCAAGTCTTATGAATCATTAGAAGACCCTCATCAGGATTTTTGACAGTATGAGATGTCATTACGCTTTCTTCCCAACGAGGTGTTGTCAGGATTCCGTCATGGTTTCAAACAGTAAGCCTCTCTACATTTCACTCCCGAAGCCCGCACACACACACCCTTTGCTTCCTTCCAGGCAAAAGCGTTATTCCTTGGGCAGTCGGGGACAAGCACGACTCTCTTTCTCGCGCTCTGTCTCTCTCTTTCGCGCTGTGCTGCACCTGCTCCCCTTAACCCACTCCTCTTCTCACCCCTCACCTCCTCCCGGCCCCTGTGGCTAGCTGCAGAGATGGCCCGCTGCGCTAATTGAAAGCGACCCTGACTCGTCCTTTCCCCCAGGCGCTCCAGCCGATGCCCCATTGTTTTCTTTCACCGGCGGTTGACAACTGGCCTTTTAGCCATGGCGCGCTGCAGCGCAAACTCTGACCACAGCGCTCTGTCCTCACGCCCTAACCCCTCTCTCTCCCCACAGCCCCTTTTCAGGCCCATGGTGAAATGGAGAAACTGCAGAGTTGCAGATTTGGTTGTTGTTCTGATTCTAAGGTAAGAACGGTTTGTCAAAATTAGACAGAATCGCATGTAAGTGGATTAAGTTATTTTGATTATGGTCCATTTATTGGAGCCAGCAGCCCAAGAGGTGAAAATGAGACAGTGATGTTAAAATACTTTGAGTGCTGATGATAATAATTCACTACTTCGCCTTTCTTAGCAAGACTCCCGAAAGGATAAAGGATAAAACATTTAATGGGAACGCTGATATACCCACAAGACAGGCAAATGTGCTTGGATACAATTTCCTTCAGATGGCACCTTGTGAAAAAAAACTGCAATGTCCCCCTGAAATGAGGCGCGTGAACGGGGAGTTTTCCCATGGCTGTAGGCTGTTCTTATCACCCACACGGAGCAGAGCTGGAGCCCATAATCTAATAGCCTCGCAGCACTGTCATAAATCACCCTGAGAGACTGCATGCTGCAACACACTGACACTTCCAATCTGGCAACCTGTGTCTTTATTAAAGACCACATTATACGGGGGAGACCCCCCCCCCCTTTCCTCCAACTATCCTCCATTGGAAAAGCATACATCCTGTACACACACACAAGAACATTAACACACAGAGAGATGCCATATATGCTGTGTAAATGTATGACCTGCGAACTGAGAGGGGAGGGTGATGAATGCTAGAGTGATGGCTGTAGTCAAGAAGCACATTTCAGTGCATGCGTGCGTGTTTGTATGTGCAGAAATGCACACAGTAGGGTTGGTTTTTGCCTGGCTGCCTGCCTGCCTGTGTGGGTCCATGCATGCATTCGTTTCCTTTCAGTCATTTTGACAACTTCATTGGAAAATGCCAATGTAAACATGGATTCTGACAAACAGTAGCAATGCAGGGTCTGAGATAGCCAGCTTAGGCTCTCTCGTTTCCTTCTTAAATATAATTATAGCACTGTCACACAGAGAAATTACAACATAGCACATCCAAAATGGAGAGAGAACATTGGCTCATTGACGTAATAAAACTAAATGAACAGGCCGACCCACAGGTCTAGCTTATTGAACCTGAAGGACCAGCAGGCCTATTTTAAAAACATTAACATTTTGAGGAGGAGACAATGATTTTGGTAACAAATCCACAGCTATTCTGTGCACTTTCTATCTACGAAAGCTTTCTCTTCAAAGTTCACAGGAATGACTCACTGAATCTTTGTCAAGACACTAGATCCATCGCTCAATGGGGAAAATCAAGCTTATTGTACCTTTACCAACCCTCACAGAGTTGAACCAACTTTGGTGGAGAAAGCTAAAACTGCTTGAACTCACTGAGTGATGTATGCACCAACAAAATGAAACATGCAGCTTTCACTGCCTGTCTCAGTACTCAACCAAAATAGTGCAAATTCCCGAAAGGAGAGACCTCCCAAATTCCTACCCCTGTGGAAAGACATCACTGAAGACATGATATTTAAGTAGCAGTTGTTATTCTGTAGCAATACACCGTTGAGGAAGTGGATTATACAAAGACAAGAGTCAGAGGTGTTCTTGGGTTTTTCTGTAATCCATTTCACTGTAATATGACCGATAGTTCTAAACCACAAGAGACAAGTCTCAGAGGACCTTTCTCACACACAGAGCTACAGTGTAGATCTTTATTACACCCTGCCATGCATCAGAACCAGACACCCTCAGTCTCTCTGCCAGCAGATACCCAGACAGCAGCCTCCTCACCTGTGTCAATACCACACATCCTCCCAGACCCACCGTGGAAACCTGGGCACTGTGCAGTCTGGGCTTGCTGGGCAACTCACAACCAACTGCCGCTGCTGTGCAGATGTTGCAGAGCCATATCACAGAGAAAAACACTCACACAGTGAGTCAAAGTCTTGGCCGGTGTCGTTATCTCTGCTGACGTGGATCGTTGACACAGACGACAGAATCGGACAGGTAATCCTGGATTACAGTCCAGACGTGTCATATCCTGGATGCCCTTTAGACGTGGGCGTAACCTCATCCATCCTTCCATCCTCTCCTCTGGTGCCCATCAACGGAGCACCGTGCCCCTGCATAGATGGAGGAATAATGAGCTCTAGTTGCCTTGTCAACGCTGTCCTTTCTACCACTGTGCTCTAAGCTCCCATTTGGCCATTCCCTCCCCACCAGGCTCTTTTGTAATCATGGGGATCCAGGAGGCAGATGAGATTTCATATTGTCTGAAATCCCTCAATCTCTGATTGGAAACCAGGAATGGAGCATGCATACTCTGGCTGCATAACTACGTGTGTAGATTGGCTTTTTAACAGCTTCTACCCCCAAGCCATAAGACCGAACAGCTAATCAAAGGGCTACCCAGACACCTCTTCTACGCTGCTGCTACTCTCTGTTTATTATCTATGCATAGTCACTTTAACTCTACCCACATGTACATGTTACCTCAATTACCTCGACTAACCTGTGGCCCCGCACACGGACTCTGTACAGGTACCCCCTGTATTTAGCCTCGCTACTGTTATTTTACTGCTGCTGTTTAAATATTTGTTACTTTCATTTTCTATTTAACACTTATTTTTCTTAAAACTTCTTAAAGCATTGTTGGTTAAGGGCTTGTTAGTAAACATTTCACTGTAAGGTGAACCTGTTGTATTCGGCGCATGTGACAAATTCAATTTGATTTGATTACTTCCACGCAGATGACGATTATAAGGGGATCATGTAAAATGCTCCTCGAGGGGGGGGGGGGGGGGGGGGGGGGATCACGCTTTTCCTCAGATCTCAAAGCCATCAAACCTGGCAATAACAATGACAATGGATGGGGTGTTTTATATTGGAGTATTTAACAGCCCTTTATATTGGGTGGATCGAACCCGAGCAACAAAAATGATCTCGTCCTCAATTGGGTGACTCACTACAGCCAGTTTACACCAGTAAGCTCACCGCACAATTGTCGCTATAGGGCGGTATCCAACCAACTTCCCTAAAGTCATACATCAAAGGGAAGAGCGCATTGGCTTGTAATTATAGAGGTTGGTTTCTGGTTAGAAGAAGTGGTTGACTTTCTGGTTTTGCTTCAAGCCCTCTTAGGTTCATCACTCTACTTGAGAAGACACAGTATAGCATGACATTTCCTGTGGGGGAGCATTCTGCTCCATGCCCACGTAACAACATGGTGTCACCCACACTCCAAAACAAAAACTTTCCATTCAGACAAACTGAAAAGTTGTGTTTCCTCGTGATGTAGGCAGTGTGCCGTGACTAACGAAATGTCTTTAAAAGTATGTAGAATGAAATGCGTGTGATGTGTTGGTATTACGGTTCAGAGAAACATTTACAGGTTGAGCTTTTCAGCATTTTCAACCTCTAGGTAACACAAAACATCCTCATGACTCAGGTTAATGCTCTACTTTTTAACTCAGCTTCTCTTAAACCTTCATATGCATGACAGAGCATTTTTCAGACTAGCTTTTCGTATATTCATTGCTTAAGTGATTCTTACTTCTAACTGCCTTCACCTTGTGAATTAAACATGACTTTAAAAAAAAGGTCAAACAGGAATAACTAGTATAGACTTTCTCAATATTTACTCAGCCTATGTTGAGTTTAAAAAACTTTTAGAAAAGGAAGTTCTACTAAACCCAAGGGTGTGTGTAACTTCATCTACAGTCCCAAAAAGTCATTAGGCTACTTCATACACTTCATCCCTTCAAAACATCCATTGGGGGTTAATGCACTGCTAATTTAACAGTTACTGTAGCAGAGACAGACTTCTAGCTCTGGCAGCAGGGTGGGATTAGCTCATGTTTCTCTCCCCATAACTGACTCATTAGTTATATTTGAACAAAAAAAAAATAGAGATCTGTTCCTCAACAAAAGCAGCTGCTCAAACAAAGAGGAAAAACACATGCTGACATTCAGAATAACAAAATGTTTCTTTACCGAGCTTGGTTAATTAACGCAGGCAAGCTAACCTCTCACCCAGTAGAGAAAGAGTTCAAAAGAAAGAGGACTTGATGAGCAGTGAAATTCTTACTCAAAATCAAATCAACACAAATTGTCACACATCCAGTTGGAAAAGGAGCATGTTTCCAATGTAGGACATGATGACATTAAAATGCTCTGAGATTTCTCAGAAATTACATTTCCCCAGCCTTGGATATGGAGATGCCTCGTGTTTCAATAGCTGTTGTATTTTATTTTACGAGGCAAGTCAGTGAAGAACAAAATCTTATTTACAATGACAGCCTACCCCGGCCAAACCCTAACCCGGACGACGCTGGGCCATTTGTGCGCCACCCTATGGGACCAATCACGGCCAGTTGTGATACAGCCTGGAACCGAACCAGGGTCTGTAGTGACGCCTCCAGCACTGAGATGTAGTAATTTAGACCGTTGCGCCACTCGGGAGCCCAAAAAAATATAATCTATATTTTTTTGGGCTCCCGAGTGGCGCAACGGTTTAAACAAAATAATACATAATTTTTTGACAGCCACTATAAACCATTACTCGTGAAATGTTTCAGAAAATACAATACAAAAAAACTAAAACTCACCCTCCTGTTCTTGAACCATTGGAGGGTGCACATAATGACCACACTACTCTATGTCAACATGCTGTTTGGATGAATGGATGCAGTGAGTGCCAGGGGGCAAGGGGTGCCCATACACACTGACATGTCGTGGCCTGTTCTGGAAGGAGACTCATGGAAACCAGTGGGACACTGGCCGCCAGGCAGGCCCGCTACAGGAGTACTCTGGTCTGCTAATGGTCCTCAGGGTTTGGGACTGCCAATGTCGGCCCCACTAATGTGAGTGCCAGAAGGACCAGCCTCTTTCCATCGCTCCACCAGAGGAAAAATACTGCAGTCCCGCTGGCCAGCACTGCACAAACACACACCCACTCATAATGATCAAACATACAAACACACGGGCATAGACATAGAATACTGTCCACAAAAGTTTGTGTGGATGTATTGCACATGGAGGAAGAGACTTTCAGCAGAATCTGTACTAACACAAACTAACCCACATACAAAGAGAAAAGCAACTTGACAAACTCACCGCGTACCTGATACTTCAACAGCAGACACTGCCCCAAAAACTGGAAACAAGATGGTCTGTTGAGATAGCCTGTTCTGATTCTTGCCATGTTCCCAGCGCATTATGAAAAATTGGTCACTCTTTCGACTGATCTGTATTCAAGCCAGGCAAACGGGATCCCAACAGGAAGCACGAAACCTCTCGTGAAGAGAAAGGGGGACAGAGAAACATGAGTGCAAGAGAGGGAGCAAGCTAAGGAGAAATAAAAGGAGAGCTAGAGAGGTTGTGGGGCCCCGAGTGTGCCCCGTGGTGGGCCATTTCACAGTCCCACAGACTGACTAACACAGACAGGTCAGCTGGAAGACTCGCTGCCAAGAGAAACCCACAGCGGAAAGAGCCAGGCACAAGGCTGCACACACAGACCACACCTCCCAGCACAGCAAAACTATTTCCTTCTCAATCTACCACACAATAACTGGGCCGCTGTTTATTGACCTTTTGCATGGGCTTTCATCAGGCAATCAGTTCCCTGCTCCAGGTACAGAAATATAATCTAAGCCCTCTGCCCTCGGCTGTAAACTCGCCACCTTCCAGTTGGATGGAGCTGCTAACCCTGATTCTCCATTCACATCAGGGTATGTCAGGGATGTTGGGCTGCGAGCGCCTGCGGGACTGTACGTCTCAGTACTGCCAGCTGTCACACCTTTCAGAGTTGATAAAATCATCATGGGTGACAATGAGATATCATATCGCAATAATTAGTGGAATAACAAATCAATTAAGCGTAATAATGGAGCTGAAAGGCTCCATACACAAGGGGGTCTGAGAGACAATGTCTGAATGCAGCGCACACTGTTTGAGTACTCATATCATGTCCCTTTGATTGCCATAGGAACACACATCATTCATTTATGGGTTGAATGTCAACATTGCATATTATGACATTGTGAAATTGCAATCTACTTCCTGGTCTATGGGATACTGAATCTTTATAATAAATAACAATAATACAAAAAATAACAATAGGACAGAACTTTCCAAATTTTAGAACTACAACGTTTCAGCATCACCCATTCTCAGTGTCAAACTTTAGGCAAAGTTATGGCAACAAGCTTTTGGTTTGACAGTTGACAGCAACACTTGCACGAGCGCGTCCAAATAAATGACTGAATTATTATCATTCAGAAAGTTCTGTCCTATTGTTTAAAGACTATCTTGGCAACACAAGCTACTTCAAACATACCATCGCTGTGATGCATAGGATCTTCAGCCATGTGGACAAGGGTTTTCTATTTTCAGTTCATTATTTCCATTAGCGTCACTATCTGTGTAGTAGGAGAAGGAGCTGCTCTGTTGATTTGGACACCATCTTACTCTCTGGGGCAGGGGATTAGGCGATGGGGGCTCCATCGCAGTAGAAACCTGCCCGTCCCGCGTGAAGAACGGTGACAGTGCGAGTCCCGTTCGACTGACGAGCGGCAGGAAGCCAGGCGGGCAGGCAGCGGCTTATCTGCCAAAACAGCTGGAGTGCTCCGTATCCCCAGCTGTGAGCGCTGCCGCGACTGAACGACCCCACGCAGAGAGACAGACAGAGAGGGGGGGAGAAAGGGAGGAGAAAGAATGAGAAATAGTGGGAAACAGTATAAAAAAAAGAGGAAATTGGAAAGCATGGAGAGAAAAACTAGGTGGGAGGAATCACACTTTTGCTCTACTTTTTGCGCTCCCTCACCTGGAGATTACACTAGCCTCGTTCCGCTGTTCACTCATGGCTCCGTTCCACCTCCTCTGCTGCCATTTCAATATAGTCCCAATGTAACACATCCGGAACGCACAGGAATTCCATTTGGGGCAGCGCTCTGTGCCAAACTCATCTCCGGAGCCTGTGAAGTGTTGACTAAGCATGGGGGGCCGCTGTCGGGGAGCTGTCCTGGACTTTGTGGAAGGTGTGAATGTGAGACCCAGGTGTCACTTTAATTGAGACTGAGACATTGCTGTAGGAGCAATACAACTGAATTGTGGGTGGACATTTTAACTTTGCAACAATGTATAACCTTACTGAGATAGTGGGGCGAATAGCTTTTGCCTCCAAATAAACTGAAAGTGTCTCATCCCCAGTCACAGCCATAGACCCAGAGAGGGTTAAGTCTCCAAACAGCAAAAGGAAAACAGCGGTCTGTCAAGGAGTCTGTCTGCTGCATCGGCACACTGGCTCCTCTTTCTGCCGTTGTAATGAAATTACAGTGGGCCCCGTCTGATTGATGAAAGTGCCATGTCTGCGAGTGCCTCTTTTACATAAAAGGAGAGGCTCTCCCACAGACTGCAATTCATCATCTGGCAGTCGGATGGCTCCATTCGTCTTAATTCACGCCGGGCCCAGGTCATGCAGCCCTGCCTCAACTCCCTGTTCGGGTTGGGGAGGGGTTGGCGGGGCTATTAAAAGGAGTTTAACCTTGTTATGTACTGCCACTCTGAGCGGTCTTAAGACAGCTCAAAGTGTGTATGCATTTTTCTGGGTCAAGAAAAACATGGAGACAATACAAACAACAAAATGAATACTCAGATCCTGTGCTCTCTACATATTCCTATGGCAGTCCCTCCAATCTATATGAAGACAGGCCTACACCGCCCGAGGGTAGTGATGAGGGGTCATTGCAATAGAAACCTATTCATCCCTCAGGACCACCCAGACTGCAAGGAACTTTCCCATCCAACATCTGCCAATAACTCTGCTACTTTTTACCACCGCCATACTATACACAGAACTGTCAACCTCCCCAAATAGACTGCCACAATTACAAGTGAATCCTGATCCAAATACTCACCGGCAGATAGAGGGTAATATGGTGTGACTACACACTACAGTGAATCCTGCTATCCAGGGCGAGGTAAGAAAAACCCTACCAGCCCAAAAAGAGGAAGTCTCAGCTCTCCAACTCTGAGGGTAAACTGCTGGTCAGTGCAGTCTGGGATATTTGGGTTGTCCTTACCCTAAATCCTAACCATCACCCCTACCCTAAACCATTTTCACTTCAATGGGGGGTAGTGACATTCCAAGGATCCCGGAGAGCACAGAACATAAACTGCCAGCCTTACGCAGTTAGGCTTTGTTTCTTTCACATGTGGCTTGGCCTATGGATGCAGTCCATAACCTACCACGAAAAAACATGGTCATTACATTGCGTGACTGTTTCTTTTGACCCATTTAGTGAATAGAAAATGGTGCTTTAGAAATGTGTTTGCCTCAGCAAGTGAGCAAATAGCTCTATTTTTTTCTCTCTTTCATTGTTCTTGGCAAGTCAGCAGGGGTAATTGGCATGCATGCCCTGGCAGTGCACTCGACGAGCCAGGTCTTGAGTTTGGGCAAGGAGCACAACGGCTCCGCTATGCCCACGTAATTTGTTTAAAGCTATGATTCAGCTACAGGCAGCGTCCTGTAGGGCTCAACTGATGCAATCCATCACTGCAAATCCATTTCGCTGGGAAAACCACCGATCCACACCGTTCTCTCCCCACACAACCCCCTGCAGCCAGTTTCCACTCCTTACCACTCCTTCAGAGTAAACAGCAGGAATGAGACAAAGCTAAAGAAGGCTGGGCGGTGGCTAACCAGCCACTACCCCTACAGCCATGATTCAAGCAGCCGTGAGAGAAAAACATTGGTGGTGATAAGGTGCTGGGGATGAGGGGGGGTTCAAGGGGATCACATCTTCTCATTAACTTTGGCCAGGCCTGGGGAGTGTGGGAGGATGAGGTGGAGGGAGGGATTGGTTTAATGAAGACTCCTACCGTGAGGGTCCGTCTCCCGACTGCGCTGCCCTGTGAGTAAGCTTGGCCGACAGTTGGGCTGAGGAATTGATCAGTAAGAGACAGTAGAGACCTGAGCTGACAGATGATACATAGATATATACACACACACACACACACACACTGCTCAAAAAAATAAAAGGGAACACTAAAATAACACATCCAGGATCTGAATGAATGAAATATTCTTATTAAATACTATTTTCTTTACATAGTTGAATGTGCTGACAACAAAATCACACAAAAATTATCAATGGAAATCAAATTTATCAACCCATGGAGGTCTGGATTTGGAGTCACACTCAAAATTAAAGTGGAAAACCACACTACAGGCTGATCGAACTTTGATGTCCTTAAAACAAGTCAAAATGAGGCTCAGTAGTGTGTGTGGCCTCCACGTGCCTGTATGACCTCCCTACAACGCCTGGGCATGCTCCTGATGAGGTGGCGGATGGTCTCCTGAGGGATCTCCTCCCAGACCTGGACTAAAGCATCTGCCAACTCCTGGACAGTCTGTGGTGCGATGTGGCGTTGGTGGATGGAGCGAGACATGATGTCCCAGATGTGCTCAATTGGATTCAGGTCTGGGGAACGGGCGGGCCAGTCCATAGCATCAATGCCTTCCTCTTGCAGGAACTGCTGACACACTCCAGCCACATGAGGTCTAGCATTGTCTTGCATTAGGAGGAACCCAGGGCCAACCGCACCAGCATATGCTCTCACAAGGGGTCTGAGGATCTCATCTCGTTACCTAATGGCAGTCAGGCTACCTCTGGCGAGCACATGGAGGGCTGTGCGGCCCCCCAAAGAAATGCCACAACACACCATGACTGACCCACCGCCAAACCGGTCCTGCTGGAGGACGTTGCAAGCAGCAGAACGTTCTCCACGGCGTCTCCAGACTGTCACGTCTGTCACATGTGCTCAGTGTGAACATGCTTTCATCTGTGAAGAGCACAGGGCGCCAGTGGTGAATTTGCCAATCTTGGTGTTCTCTGGCAAATGCCAAACGTCCTGCACGGTGTTGGGCTGTAAGCACAACCCCCACCTGTGGACGTCGGGCCCTCATACCACCCTCATGGAGTCTGTTTCTGACCGTTTGAGCAGACACATGCACATTTGTGGCCTGCTGGAGGTCATTTTGCAGGGCTCTGGCAGTGCTCCTCCTGCTCCTCCTTGCACAAAGGCGGAAGTAGCGGTCCGGCTACTGGGTTGTTGCCCTCCTACGGCCTCCTCCATATCTCCTGATGCACTTGCCTGTCTCCTGGTAGCGCCTCCACGCTCTGGACACTACGCTGACAGACACAGCAAACCTTCTTGCCACAGCTCACATTGATGTGCCATCCTGGATGAGCTGCACTACTTGAGCCACTAGTGTGGGTTGTAGAGTCCGTCTCATGCTACCACTAGAGTGAAAGCACCGCCAGCATTCAAGTGACCAAAACATCAGCCAGGAAGCATAGGAACTGAGAAGTGGTCTGTGGTCACCACCTGCAGAACCACTCCTTTATTGGGGGTGTCTTGCTAATTTCCTATAATTTCCACCTGTTGTCTATTCCATTTGCACAACAGCATGTGAAATGTATTGTCAGTCAGTGTTGCTTCCTAAGTGGACAGTTTGATTTCACAGAAGTGTGATTGACTTGGAGTTACATGGTGTTGTTTAAGTGCTCCCTTTATTTTTTTGAGCAGTGTATATCCATCTATCTATATGTGTGCATCCACGGTTATAGAAACAAAAACAATGGTTTCGGGATCTGCTAATCAACAGTAAAGGTTGTATTTGAAGTGTATGCACAGCTGAACTTGAGGAATGAGATTTTTACTCAAGGTGCACCGCATCAGAAACACTTCCACTAATTCTTTATCAAAACAGAAAAACATTGCAGACGCAACACCCCAGAGTGCAGGAGACTGATGAATAAACATGTCTGTGCAGGTGTGCTCAGGTCAGGATTCCCCACGAATTAAGAAAGAACTGTCTGACATTAGGTATCATTCCTGCCCTGGCGCTGTCACTCCACTGTCCTTCTGAGACCTGTCCTACTTTCAGCCTCTGTGTGACATCCATCTTTCACAGAAATTACACCCCCCCCCTCCAGTCTCATTCTTTTGTTCAAGGCTCAGAGATGGAACCCGGCAATTCTGTCATCTGCAAAAGCTCAATACCTGCCTGCCGCACTGATAAGCAGACAGGTGCTAGTCGAGGCAGAATACAGCAGATGCAGTCACAGGGAGGGCGCCTATTTGTTCCATATAACCCAAGCCGAGCATTTTGATTCAAGCCCTGAGGACAGGGAATATGGCTTTTCTTTGTAGCAGCCCAGAATTTCAAGCCTGCTTGAGTGACCTCTCAGGCTAAAGCTTCCAGTGTTATTGCAAAAATCATGCCAAGTGGATATAAGGACAGTTGGGAGAGAGTAGAGCATCTGAAAATGTTCATTTTGTTTAACCTATTGGTAATCTCATTGTAGGTATAATTAGTGTCCCTTGGACAGTGAGCAGGTCAGATATGCAGGCACTCTCACTTCTGTCACTGTTGAAAACACATGCAGACACAATTAGCATAGCACAGAAGGATAAACGTGCTACCACACCGCTAATTTGCCCTGTATTGTGTGCGTTTGTCAGTGCAGACAGTGTTCCGTTACCTCATTCTTTGTCCAGACTAGCAAATATGAGATGAAAATGTATTTTCTATTTTCTTACATCTCTATGACCCTTTAAAAAAGTCATTGCAAGGAAACAAGGGCTGCTACGCGCCCAGATTCAGATAGCTCAGTGGTACTCCCTGGGGGCTCTGAAACCTCTAGCTGTTCAGAGCACAGTCACCATAGTTACTACTGCTTGACGCTGCTGGCAAATAGACTGACCACAATGGGGCACATGGGAGGGCACTGCCAAACACGCTAAGGGTCTTCACACACAAAAAGCTAGAGGGCACCAGAATCGCCCTTCTAATGCCATTCAGGGAATGCCAGTTAAGGTTAGTACTTTCAGGAAGTTGCCCGAATGCTCTTTTAGGGGAAATGGACAACTACAGGGGAAGGACTTGCAGGCTGGGTGCCTCGGTCTCTTGGCACAACGTGGAATGTTTAATTAGGCCTTGAAAAACAGGGCATAGCTCTCTTAAATGTCACATCCTTGTGAGGAGAATGGGGATGGCGGCGAGTTAGATTGACTTCTGTGAACTGATTGATGCCAGTGTTTATTTACCTTTCCCTTGGCAATTCATGCTCTCCATCCCCGCCTTTCCCTCCAAATCGCTCTTTCAGCTTGCTCTTTCAGCTCACTCTCTCTCGCTCCCTCTCTCACTCTCCGTTCCGCTGTTTACCTTGTGATGTATGGCTTCATTTCAAGTTGGCCTTTTTTGCCAGAATGAGATTACAATCTGTGCAATTGTGCGGAAACAAGATAGATCTAGCCAAAAAAAAGGGGGGAAAAAGGGAAAGAATGGACAGCAGTAGCACTTTTATAAATCCTTCCCTTTCTGATGTACAATATTCTCTCCTTACCAAAACATGTCCTGTTGCATTGAACTTAAAAGTGGAGGTTCCGATAAGGTGTCCTGCAGACCAGACAGTGCTTAAAACTGAGACCATGGAAGAAGGTGGGAGGAGAGATGAAACACAGAGGGGTTTGTAATGAGAGGGGACACTTGAAGAATGCAGCCGGCAGCGGACTTTTAAATGGCAGGCCTCGTTACCGAGCTGGTTTCATACCGTCAGAAGGGCAGAGACAAAGATAAAGGGAGCATCGTTAATGGATGGGGAACACTAAGGGCTGACATGCAGTGAATGAACTAGCCAAACTCGCAATGTCGCGGAGGATACATGACAAAATACCACAGTCCATGGATACGTAGGCTATTTGCGTTCATTTCCTGGTTTTGTCCTTGACATTGCTTTGTAATAGCGCTACTTTTCCTGAGTTATGTCTAGTGATACAGTATCCCAAGAGTAGCTTGGGGTAGTCATTGAATAATTAAGCAATGCAAAAAATTACTTGAAATAATAATTGCCTCCCTCTAAATTCCTACCAAATTAATCAAACAGGCACCAAAAAGATTGAAAAATGAACCACTCCTTACCAGAGGTGAAAAGACTATGACTGACTCATAGCAATGATCCAGGGGCAATTTAGCTGTCATGATGGTTAATGCTTGGGTGGGGAAACCATTTATTTTTTACAAACTTTGAAGGTGCAAATTCATCCCAAAAGGTGAGATTCCAGATTGTATACAATGGCTTTTCATGAAGTGAATACAGGAGTGGAGCAAAAAGTATAAAGCCTGTCAAAGCAATGACTCAGGGGTATGTTCCCAACCCTCCCAACAGAGGGAGCTCAGCAATTCACACACACCGACAAAATGCTTTAACATTCTCAACTAAATGTCACGGGGAGCATCTGAAAAGATAGGGAATGAGTCTTATAAGGAAGAACAAAAAAAATGTCCAACTCCTCAGAGCTTCAATGGTTTACACGCTGGCTGCCAGCTCGCGTTTCGTCTTAGTGTTACAATTTGTTTGGAGACCGTCACGGACAAGCTAAAAAGAGAGGGCCCACTCCAAAAGCCTTCCCAAAGGCTGCAGACCTGCTAAACATCACTCACAATCTTTCAGCCAACAGGGAGGGAGAAAGGGAGAGAACAAGAGACAGAGACAGAGAGAGCGAGCCTCATGCATCCTAATCCGTGCCTCATGTGGTGCTTGCGGTATAATCTGAGAAAAGACTGTAGAGTTCAGGTTTCAAAGCTGGGAGATGTCGAGGGATTGGACCTGTTTTCCATTCCAGCCAGGCACACAAAAATAACAAGAAAACAGAAGACAAGTGTTTATAGAAGTCTCCAAAAGTTCACTTTGCTGTTGTAGTTGATGAGGGGTTTGTGGTGTTGCGGAGGCCTGGTTTGGTTTCTTTAGTTTGATTCAGTCTAAAGCCCTGCTTATCTCCATCTCACTTCCACCAGCAGTGAGGAACGTGGGAACGTTTCCATTCATTCAGTGGGGGTGGTAGAACGATCCGGAATGATCAACCGGTGCTTCAACCTCGCATCGACATGCCAGCTAACTGCTCAGAAGCAGAATCATTTGACTCTACAAGTTGGTCTCGTCTTTCGCTCTACCCAAACGGATCCCACAGGCGCTGAAAACCACTCTATATGCAAGACAATGTTCTTCTGTATCGGAGAGTCCACACATTTTCTGTTTTGAGGGTTGTTCCCTTCCCTTGGTAGTCACAATTTTACTTGTTCTAATTTTGAATCGAATTGGCTTACATACATTTTTCATTACCTAGCCCACACTGGTATAAAGGGCCATGAGCAAGAACCAATGACTGTTACAAAGTTATCCCTATCTCAGATAAATATCAATCAGCTCTTGGTGGCATTCAGCTGGTCCTGTAAAAACAGTGTCTGCAGGTGTTTTGGCTCGCTCAAGAACCAGGCGCTAATGTTGAACATGCAATCAAACTTCAATGTGTTTTAAGCATCAAATTCAGTGAATGGCAACGTGGTGAAAAGCCCCTTCTCTTGGCTGACATGGCTGATTTAAATATCAAAACATGATGTAAAACGGTGATTAAAACTCAATTATAGCACACCGATGAAAAGTCAATTAGCGCTTTAGAGGCTGGGAACGGGCAGTTCCCAATGTGAGGATAGATGGAGAAGAGAAAAGAAATGAGAGAGATAGAGAAAATGGCTGGAGGAGTGAGTCGGA
Organism: Oncorhynchus clarkii lewisi; assembly: GCF_045791955.1. Lineage (NCBI taxonomy): Eukaryota > Metazoa > Chordata > Actinopteri > Salmoniformes > Salmonidae > Oncorhynchus > Oncorhynchus clarkii. The sequence goes on from NC_092148.1 coordinate 25,324,799, forward strand.
GAGAAGAAAAACCAAGAGACCGATACAGTCGCTGAGGGAGCGACAGAGAGCAGCAGTGACTGAGTCCGATAAACACAGCCTCTTGAATTCTGGAGTCAGACTGCGAGCACAATTTACAGTAGAAAAGGATTTCTGTCAGTCCCTTCACAAACCATCCATAAATTATGACCAATTTGAATCAGGAGGCGTTCAATTAAGAGCCCGATCCATTGTGGGACAAGCGGGGGCCTTTTCTGATGAGGCCCCCAAAAAACAAAGGCCCCTTATTCAAATAACTCCATTATACAGTCCCTTTGCTTCCCTCCAGGCCAGGTTATTTCTGATTGATCCTGCATTACTTATTTATGCACCCGTAATGACTGTTGAATATTTTTTTTAAAGATGGAGAGAGGGAGGGGGGGGGGGAAGCTCAGGCTTGGTGCCATGCTGGGCTTCTTGATCACAAGTCTGGAGCCCGCAGGGGAGCGGTGTTTAAATACAGTAGTGGTGACACACCGGCGCAGGAGCCCCGTCGCCATGGGAGAGCAGACTGAGGTTTAACAGCATATGTGGCACAAATCAGCCGTCACGTAGAGCCCCTTCCATGACAAACCAGCCTGCGTCCCTATGGACTGCCCCACCGGAAAATAAATACATAGAAATGAATATGCGGCAGTAGTGCTGCTTAACCCTTCGCATTAATTATTGAAATATGGCTGAAATTAGTGATACACACAAAGCTCTCGTGCTGAGGTTTTTTTTAAGAGGGTAATGAGAGGGTTAGGACAAGAGGAGATCATTTCAGAGAGCTGCCAACCTGGGGCTGATATGCTTCAAGTGGATATCTTTTGAAGTGTTTGGCTGCCTTTTAAACAGTCCATGGAGTGGAGGAATATTTCAGGAAAGCTGAGAAAAGCACCACAGGTAGAATAGCAAGAGAAAGTAAGGGCCTGGTCTTTAGACACATTGCATTTGCTTGTTACTCAAGATATTTGGCAGAATCCAAGATGTCATACACACATACAAGCATGCATGCATACACACACACAAAGTCCACACAGGGCAATCAACTGATGCACGCACCCCCAGCAGGACTCCGGCACACACACTCACTCAATCGTCACCCAGTGAAAACAACCACAGGGTGAAATGTTTACTCTGAGCATTTTTCTCAAGATCTGAGGCCTGGAAAGGTCTGGGAATTCAGAACAGTGTTATCTGAAGAAAAAGTCTAGGATATCAATTAGGATCACTGACAGTGCATGGTCCTGACAGTCAGCAGTTTCAACTGTACTCTCGCCAGCAGCGCCAATGGCCATTGCCTCATCTGTGTGTGTGTGTGGTTAATAGAGAATGAAACACACTCAATGGGCATGAATCACAAATAGAGCAAGCCTCAAAAGCTGTCCTCCCTCCACATTAGTGTGTGATTGTTTTCTTGTAATGCTGGGATTATTCTTTGCTTCTCTTGGTATTTTTTAGATGGTGTGTGGGTGTATAAGACATGTGAGTGTATTTACATGCAAATTAGTTATTCCCTCCACTCTGTTTTTGTGTGTGTGCAAATTTTAAGCCACCACCCAATTACCTCAGGGGACCAGACTTGATAGAGCACGAAATGGTTGGCTTTTGGCAAAGTCCATCCAGAACCCACAAGGAAGAGTCATCCAAGGATTCAAGCAGTTTATATTACTCTACAGAAAATTGCATCAGCTTCATTCATCATGGTTTGGGCATTAGTCAAGGCAATACCAGCAGAAATCTGCATAGGCATCAGCTGAATAAGGTTCATGGCTTATCTGGAATCTCCTAAATGGGGGTGAGTGCACAGAGAGGACAACACAGTGCACATGTTTTTATTCAGCCTTCACCTCATTACTGCAATAACAATAATCATAGACCCTGGGTGTTGTGGTGAAAACCTGGAGCCATCACTAAAATGATTTAGCAGAGACCAGATTCCCGGCAAATGGCGGTCAATGCCTTGGAAACCCTGCGTGAGCGCCCATGAAGGAAAGCTTTTAGGAGTAGAGTCGACTCTCGGCCAGGGTGCTCTAACATGTTCCCGCAGCATTACCATTTTAAAAAAGGGAGGAGAGGAACACACCAGGAGAGAAAGAAAATGACACGAGAGAAAGAGAGACGGAGAAAAATGGGGGGGGGGGGGGCGACGACTGTGTTTTTCATCCCACTGACTTCTGGGAACCTATAGAATACAGGCCCAGTCCAATCCAACAATTTTTTACTGTATCTTGTGTGCGTTTCAAAGTTCCTTTTTTACCTCTTTGATATGTGCGAACACGCAGGTGTGATCATTCTACAGTGATCCCTGCAGCGTACGCTCAAACCAGTGTGATAAGAACATCTCTTTAAAACGTCCAGTTACGATTGACGCAACAGTCAGACTTTGAGCTGACCACACTTTTTTCACAGAAACATTTTTATTTTTATTTATTTTTTTATTTTTTTTATTTCACCTTTATTTAACCAGGTAGGCTAGTTGAGAACAAGTTCTCATTTGCAACTGCGACCTGGCCAAGATAAGGCATAGCAGTGTGAACAGACAACACAGAGTTACACATGGAGTAAACAATTAACAAGTCAATAACACAGTAGAAAAAAGGGGAGTCTATATATACATTGTGTGCAAAAGGCATGAGAAGGTAGGCAAATAATTACAATTATGCAGATTAACACTGGAGTGATAAATGATCAGATGGTTATGTAGAGATATTGGTGTGCAAAAGAGCAGAAAAATAAATAAATAAAAACAGTATGGGGATGAGGTAGGTGAAAATGGGTGGGCTATTTACCAATAGACTATGTACAGCTGCAGCGATCGGTTAGCTGCTCGGATAGCAGATGTTTGAAGTTGGTGAGGGAGATAAAAGTCTCCAACTTCAGTGATTTTTGCAATTCGTTCCAATCACAGGCAGCAGAGAACTGGAACGAAAGGCGGCCAAATGAGGTGTTGGCTTTAGGGATGATCAGTGAGATACACCTGCTGGAGCGCGTGCTACGGATGGGTGTTGCCATCGTAACCAGTGAACTGAGATAAGGCGGAGCTTTACCTAGCATGGACTTGTAGTACCTAGCATGGACTTTGCACAAACACAGTCTTTACAATGTTATGTCCTCAATGTGAGCAGTTTATTTTGGGATGCAATGTTCAGACATTCACAGAAGTAGTGACGGCATAACACAATTCTCATCCAAACCGGAAGATGTAGGCCACATTAGTCCTAGTGCTGAGGAAAGAATGACCTAACCCAAGCGTTTATATTTAGCTAACTCTCGCCTGACAGAAACCATAATATGAATTAGTTAATAGCAATTACTATTTACAATTCATCACACCACGGGTGAGCTTACTAGTGATCAAAATAATTGAGTAAAACCCTTTCTAAAAGTCGAAAGTAATCTGACAATGGGTAGTTTGTGCGCGCCGCCATGTTTTTTTCCCCCCACGTCAACCAAAGATAAGAGGGGGCAATATGAGTTGGGTCTGTTTGCAGTATGCATGTTGAAGTGGGTGTGATAGTCCCTTAGGGAAGTTTACTTGAAAGACGAGTGAACCATCCCTTCACCTCATTTTGTTATAACATCTTTAGTCTGACAGACGTTTACGTGACAACCAGAATGCATTGTTTGATGTCAACAAACATGGTGCCACACATAGCTGGCAAATAGCTTAGCATTAGCTCATCATAAATCAGTACAACCTTCAAAAAAGTGTATAAGAATGCAAGAACCAGAATGCATGATTTGCCACCAGTACTTGAAAACATGTGAATACAACAGTAAATGCATTATGCTCCATACATAAATACAGTGTGCTACAGTATAAACAACAACATGATATACTATTATGATAACGTAATAAGGCACTTACTTTGATAGGAACGCACACATGTCCAAAGCTATCATTAGTAAGGAAAACATCAATGAAGGCCATGCGGGTACCAGGGGGAAAAACGTTCTGTTCTGACTAAAAATACGGAAATGTCTGCATCCTTGATCTGGGTAAACACTAGGATGTGCTTGGGCTCTTGAAGAGAGAAGTTTGTCCGGCTCAGTAATGTCTCAATTGTACACAACAGTGATATGGGTTACTTCTATGTGAATTAATTAAGTGATAATGCCAAAGAAGCCGGTGTTTGGAGGATATATTGGCACTGGTGTTGTTAGGCCCGAAACAATGTTGAGGGCCGGCAAACCAAATAAATATATCCTCCAAACACCAGTTGAGGGCATTATCACTTTTATACAACGGGTTACGAACATATTAAAATAATAATTGACATATTTTCATTAAAAACGTTATTTTGATGAATTTATTCATACTATTTCATCCTTGCACAAGATATAGTCCCGAAACAAAACTTGGGTTGCTACCCAAGCCGGCTGGTCGTTCGTTCTATAGGTTTGGTTGCCAGAGACATGACCCAGTCGTTTAGTCTTTTTGTTCTGTATGTATGGAAGCAACCCAGTCGTTCATTCTAAATGGTCCATTGCCATACTGGCTGGCAACATTCTTATGCCTTGCTTGCTAGCTAGCCAACTACGGCTAACTTACAGTCACGTCAAACAGTGCAGCCAGAATAACAGTAGCTGCGTTTGTTTAAGCTGTTTTCTAGTGACATTTATTTGGATACATCCGTAACAATGAGCTAATGAAGCACGATTTCGCCTGGCATAGAAATTGTGCTCTCTCGTTAGGACACTGCTGTTCAGAGGAGCTAGCCAACAACACAGCTAACACAATAACTTTAAACTGAAGCTGGGAAGACTGAAAACTAGCTGCACTTTGTTTTGTTCACCTTTTTTTCAATTGACACTTCCTTGTATATATACACATATATCCATAAAATGACACCAGCTGATTCACGATTTCGACTGGCTGTGAAAGATGCCTGTCCCTTTCTCATCCTGACTACCGACCTCTACACTTTCATTACTATGGGACAGCTGGAGATCAAATTTGAATATTGAAACAATGTTGCAAATGTCAGAGAGACAGGCAGCAAGGTTTATACAAATCTACACTGTTAAAAACTAAAGAAATGTGAGAATGTCTAGATGCTTTTTATAGTGAAGATCAAGTTTATAACTTCCCTGCCTGTGCTGACAAACAGTGGATTGCGCAGTCAGATGGAACAGAGTAAATAGGCATTTTAACGTCATAGATTTAGCAGGTGGTAACTTGTGAAATAGACACCAGCTGGAATGCACTTTTAACCAATCAGCATTAGACCCACCTGTACGATAATGAGGCGGAACACACCTCAATTCAAACTGTTAGAAAATAAAAGCTTTTAGAAAATAATTTGAAATTGACAAGTTGAAACATAGCCCATAGATAATTAGCAGGCAGTGTGCCTTGGTTTGATGGCAGTGCAGGTAAACTGTCCTGCTGCATAACAATCACCCGCATGAAAAGAAAAACTCACACTGGGGCAACCGTTGGAGATATTTGGGGCAACCGTTAGAGATATTTGGAACTCCCACGTGAAAGGTGCATTCAAACATTTGACTGGAAATGGAGGAAAAAAATTCTGAGATCTGTAGCAGAACCACTTAAACGGTCTCTCAAACTTTCCTTGCCAGGTTGAAATGGCACTGTTAGCTGAGCTCTGTTCTGTTCTTCCGATCCAATCTATACACCGTTCACCACTGCATTGTAGCCAGGACTGGTGGGAAGTGTTTTGAGATGGTGTGAAGAGTCCTGCATCCGCAGTAGACCAGTGTTATCGATTTCTCAACCTTTTCACACTCTCTAAGAGACACTGGGAAGGGCAAAACATTGAGTGTAGGGAACTCCTCTCAATGAGTCACACACATGTGTGTTGGTGCCATCATTTAGCTAGTTTTTCTGAGAACTGGTTGGTCTCCTCCACCCCAGGACAGGTGCCTGCAAGCAGGTAGTGACACCTGTTTCCACTTGCTATTATTGGGCGTTCTCCACCAGCAGTTCCACCCTCTTTTATTTTTAGTTGTTCAATGAGTTCCACCCATTCAACAGCTGGATGCAGGCACCCACACATACACACTCACTGACAGATCGAGAACAGCTATTTCACGACACACTGAAGCACAAACGCTATCCATAAAGACTGAGGAATGGCTGTGGCTAATTGTTTCACTGGTCTAAGCTAAACAACTTTGCTTGTTTTTTTCCCCTTAATCCCTTGGGATTCAGTTTTGGGTACGGCTGCAATGGAAAAAGGTGACGTTTCTCACATACAGTAAATAAAATGCCAATACCCATTCTATGGAATAAGCACAAGCAACATTTCTCCGAAAAAAAGGCGATCGTAACTGGGAATCAGATAACCTTGGGCAAAGTGTCCCTTGATCCCATGTTCTATAGCTTCATGCACTGGAGGAGGCCAGGAGTCAAAGACCGAACAAAACCTCTGCAAAAGTGTGCTTAACAGGGCAATCTGAGAGTAACGGAATTGAAGTTCTCCACAGAGAGTGGAGAATCTCCATGGAAAACCAGATGGTGGCTTTCCAGTTTTGAGCTTGCGGCAATTGAAACCCTTTTGTTTGGAGGACATTAGGTATGGTGCCATTTTGGAAGTAATTTCCTTCAGAAGTGTGAAAAACCCTGCTTACATTCTGCACCTCACTTATATACTCTGATCTGCAAGGTAATCATGGCAGCCACACAGTGAAAGAAAGCCTTAGCGGTGGGTGATAAAGGCTGGGAGATTGTCAGTAGGCAGCATAACTTCCGAGCTGCTTGTTTCAGCAGTAATTATGGAGAGGGAACGGTATACTGTGGCTGGTGCTAAAGAGCTTACAAAGCCTTTTGCTTGTGATGCAATGTCAACGAGCTACTGGAGGGAAGTCAATCGAATAAGTAAAAGTGACTATAAAGCCAAACAAAATGTCTTAAACAAAGACATAAGTGTTGGAGGGATGCAGAGGGTGGGAGGCAGGGGAAAGAGATGTGTTCAGAAGACTATGAATAGGGATGAGATTGGAGAGCACACCGCATCAGTGAACCAATCACAGGCATATTGAAAAATCTGGAGAGAGTGGAGATAAGGAAGGAGAAAAAGAAAGGAAGAGAAGATGGGAATAAATAATGGAGTGGATGAGAGGGCCTCGCATAGTCACGGGAGCAGGTGATTGAAAATAACCACCAACAGGATGAACAGATTGACAGAGGTATGCTGACAGAGAGCAAGGCTGTGTGTGTGTGTGTGTGTGTGTGTGTGTGTGTGTGTGTGTAAGGGGTTGCAGGTTGCTCCATCCTAATACCCATCACAATGTACATGGAATCTATCACCTCCCTCACCCCCCTGGTCTGCCCTAAGTAATCTCCTTTTCCCCTCCACCTCTTCATCTGCCCTCGTCTCATCAGTCTGCACTCATCCTCCTCTCTCTGTGTCATACAGGTGCTCGTAAGGAGGGCGCTTAACCCCTCTCTCAGGCTTGACCTGGCAGATATGGAAGGAGGGTGCTGGTGGAGCATGGTAGCAACGGTAGGTACACAGTGTACAGTGCCTATAGAGTCTACACCCCCCTTGGATTTCTTCACATTTTATGTTACAAAGTGAGATTAAAATAGTAATTGTATGTAATTGTAAATGTAATTGTCATTTTTCTGTCAACGATCTACTCAAAACGTCAAAGTGGAGATTAATATATATATATATATATATATATATATATACACATTTTCAGCAAACTTAACATGTGTAAATATTTGTATGAACATAAGATTCAACAACTGAGACAAACTGAACAAGTTCAACAAACATGTGACTAACAAATGGAATAATGTGTCCCTGAACAAGGGGGGGGGGGTCAAAATCAAAAGTAACAGTCAGTATCTGGTGTGGCCACCAGCTGCATTAAGTACTGCAGTGCATCTCCTCCTCATGGACTGCACCAGATTTGCCAGTTCTTGCTGTGATGTTACCCCACTCTTCCACCAAGGCACCTGCATGTTCCCGGACATTTCTGGGGGGAATGGCCCTAGCCCTCACCCTCCGATCCAACTTGTCCCAGACGTGCTCAATGGGATTGAGATCCGGGCTCTTCGTTGGCCATGGCAGAACACTGACATTCCCATCTTGCAGGAATTCACGTGCAGACCGAGCAGCATGGCTGGTGGCATTGTCATGCTGGAGGGTCATGTCAGGATGAGCCAGCAGGAAGGGTACCACATGATCGAGGTGGTGGTCTTTCCTGTAATGCACAGAGTTGAGATTGCCTGCAATGACAACAAGCTCAGTCCGATGATGCTGTGACACACCGCCCCAGACCACGACGGACCCTCCACCTCCAAAATCGATCCCACTCCAGAGTACAGGCCTCGGTGTAACGCTCATTCCTTCATCAATAAATGCGAATCCGACCATCACCCCTGGTGAGGACAAAACCATGACTCGTCAGTGAAGAGCACTTTTTGCTAGTCCTGTCTGGTGCAGCGAAGTGTCCATAGGCGGCGTTGTTGCCGGTGATGTCTGGTGAGGACCTGCCTTACAACAGACCTACAAGCCCTCAGTCCAGCCTCTCCCAGCCTATTGCGGACAGTCTGAGCACTGATGGAGGGATTGTGCGTTCCTGGTGTAACTCGGGCAGTTGTTGTTGCCATCCTGTACCTGTCCCGTAGGTGTGATGTTCGGATGTATCGATCCTGTGCAGGTGTTGTTACACGTGGTCTGCCACTGCGAGGACGATCAGCTGTCCATCCCGTCTTCCTGTAGTGATGTCTTAGGCGTCTCACAGTACAGACATTGCAATTTATTGCCCAGGCCACATCTGCAGTCCTCATGCCTCCTTGCAGCATGCCTAAGGCACGTTCACGCAGATGAGCAGGGACCCTGGGCATCTTTCTTTTGGTGTTTCTCAGAGTCAGTAGAAAGGCCTCTTTAGTGGCCTACATTTTCATAACTGTGACCTTAATTGTAAGCTGTTAGTGTCTTAACGACCGTTCCACAAGTGCATGTTAATTAATTATTTATGATTCATTGAACAAGCATGGGAAGCAGTGTTTAAACCCTTTACAATGAAGATCTGTGAAGTTATTTGGATTTTTACTAATTATCTTTGAAAGACAGGGTCCTGAAAAGGGGACGTTTCTTTTTTTTGCTGAGATATATATTTGTATTTTTTATTTTTTGAGATGAATGAAAAACACTAATATACCTTGATTAAATAAGTATTCACCCCAAGTCGATACATGTTAGAAACACCTTTTGCAGCTGTGAGTCTTCTTGAGTAAGTCTCAAAGAGCTTTGCACACCTGTATTGTGCAATATTTGCTATTTACTATTTTCTAAAAATTCTTCAAGCTCTGTCAAGGTGTTTGGGATCATGGCTAGACATCAATTTATGTCTTGCCATTGATTTTCAAGCAGATTTAAGTCAAAACTGTAACTTGGCAACTCTGGAACATTCACTGTCTTCTTGGTAGGTAAGCAACTCCAGTGTAGATTTGTATTTGTGTTTAGGTTATTGTCCTACTGAAAAGGTGAATTCCTCTCCCAGTGTCTGGTGGAAAGCCAACTGAACCAGGTTTTCCTCTATGATTTTGCCTGTGCTTAGCTCCATCCGGTTTCTTTTCATCCTGAAAAACACCCCAGTCTGTGTCGATGTCAAGCATACACAGACCATGATGCAGCCACCACCATGCTCAAAAATAAGGAGGCTCAGTGATGTGTTGTGTTGGATTTGCCCTAAACATAAGGCTTTGCATCTAGGCCAAAAAGTACATTACTTTGCGAGTTACTTCAATGTTGTTGATCCAGCCTCAGTCTCAGTTCTCCAATCACAGCCATTGAACTCTGTTGCAGTTTTAAAATCACCAACGTCCTCATGGTGACATCCCCAAACAGTTTCCTTCCTGTCCTGCAGCTCAGTTCGGAAGGACAACTACATTTTTGACGTGTCTGGGTGGTTTAATACATCACCCACAGCATAATTATTAACTTCACCACACTTAAAATATATATTTCATGTCTGATTTATTAGTTACTGTAACAATCACTGCACTTCTCTTTGAGCATTTCAGAAAGCTCTGTGGTCTTCGTACTTGAATCTGTGCTTGAAACTCAATACCTGACTGTGGGACCTTAGATGTTGTATGTATGGAGGACAGTGGAAGGGGGTAGTAATTCAAAAATCATGCCAATCCCTATTATTCAACACATTACTTACGTGATTTGTTAAGCCAAATGTGACTTCTGAACTCATTTTAGGCTTGCCTATACAAAGAGAAGGGAAAGGAAAGGGAAAGGGGGATACCTAGTCCAACTGCATGCATTCAACTGAAATGTGTCTTCCGCATTTAACCCAACCCCTCTGAATCAGAGAGGTGTGGGGGGCTGCCTTAAATCGACATCCAGGTCTTCAGCACCCGCGGAACAGTGGGTTAACTGCCTTGTTCAGGGATGAATACTTATGCAATGACAATTTTATTGTGATTGAATTGTTATTAATTAGACATTATGGAGTATTGTGTAGATCAATGACAAAAAAAGAATCCCACTTTGTAATGCAACAAAAAGTGAAAAAACTTCAAGGGGGTGTGGACTTTCTATAGGCACTGTACATGATCTGGAAGAAATTGGATATTGAATGCAGGAAGGGACGAGGGCCCTGGTGGAAGATGAATGAAGATGAACTCATTTCACCCACCCACACAGGGAGCAAGGGCTATGAATGAGCAAGTCGATAATATTGAGTATGGGGAGGGGACTCCGGACCAAGAGGTTTAGTGACCATGTCCAATCCACCGGTGTCGGCATCCATAGAGAGGTCATTCATCATGGGACAGACAAACGGAAGTGGGGGATGGCAGGTTTGCGATAAGAATGGGAAGTTCTGGATTGCACTACAAACTGGCTGCTAATATGCAAGGTCGTGGTTCGGTAGAAAAGGTAACAAGATAATGAAAAGCACTATAAAACACAGAATTGGGAAATGTTGTGGGAAATGTCATTGAAATGTACAGCCAAGTCCTAATGGAACTGAATGGGAGGAGTCAAAGAAATGTGGAGAGAGGTCAAGTAAGGGAAAGCAACTATTTTATTGTCTATTTATTAATGAAATGGACTGGAAGTACTTCCATATAAATAAACTCCATTAAAACACAAGCAGAGTGCATTTATATTCCAGCAAACTGCTTGCAATTACCTATTTAGAAGACATACGTTGGTAATTAATACAGCAATCCCTGTAATGCTGTACCTAGGGAATTTATAAACATCAATTATATTAAATAGGAGAGTCAATGAGATAGAACTTGTAGCCTGCTGCAGCAGTCACAGCATGACATCATTACCAGTAAACATCCCCCCCAACGCTAACAAATGCTCCACTGGACAAAACCATCCAACTCCACCACGTATTTCTCCAAGAGAAATCCTGATTGGGGGTTTTGTGATCTACTACAAATACCAACCGTCTTCACATTGTAATAACCCAGAAGTCCCTTGACAGATAAAGAAGGGATGAAGGAGGAGGAAAAACAACCCTGCCACTGTAAATCTCCAAGCCCTGCTCCCCTGTCAATATCGCTGATCAGACTGGTTCTTCCACATGATGCAGACATCTCTAAGCCCTGCTCCCCTGTCAATATCGCTGATCAGACTGGTTCTTCCACATGATGCAGACATCTCTAAGCCCTGCTCCCCTGTCAATATCGCTGATCAGACTGTTCTTCCACATTATGCCGACATCTCCAAGTCCATTGCTGCTTACAGTATCAGTCTTTCACATAAACCATCCGTCTCATGGACCAGATCAATACAAGCTGTCTCTCCAGCACCCTGGCAAAGGGTAGGCACTGTTTTTGTGGACGCTGGACAGAATACACTCCGAAACACAAGGCTCTACAGTGCGACCATTTTATTCACATATGTGCCTAAATAATTTGCTGTGCGACCTGGAATTTATATTTAGGAGCACCAGTACACCTAAAATCAGCCAGATGATAATTGTTGCAATGATTACTTCACTATACCGCAGCCCGAGTGCCACTGAGAATACACAGAGTGCAGATTCATGACCGTCTTGCTTGCACCATTACTACAAATTAATCACTTTGTTACGTCAAATATTTTTCATTGTGCTCCTAAATGTATTTGTGTGCTCCAACATTTTTCAACTTAGGTGGACACGTGCTCCTTGTTAAAAAGGTAAGGGCAGAGCCCTGATACACAATACAGCACAATAACTCTAGTCGCTGTATATTATCATCAATGGAAAGTCACTTTACCCCTACCTACATGTACATATTACCTCAATTCTCTCGACTAACCTGTACCCCCGCACATTGACTCGGTACCCGTCCCCCCTGTATATAGCCTCGTTATTGTTATATATTTTTTTTTTTGAACGTTATATTTTTTAAACAAATATTTTCTTACTTCTTTGATATGTTTCAAGTCATGTTTCTGAAATTTCAAAACTGACCTAGGAATCAAGTATCACAAAAAATAGGTAAAAGGTAAATCAATCTGTAGAGAAAGATCTGCACTAAATAATAGGCTAGGGTTTGCTAATTGAATAAGCTGAATGAATTGCAAAATCACATCTACTTATGAATCCGTAGTTAACAGAACCTCCTCATTATTCTACTGAACCTTGCTGACCTCTAACACAGGGTTAGCCCAGGGCAAAGCTGTCTCAGAGCATTAGGGCTGAATCCCTCTCGCCACACATCCCAGCACTTTCCTGGTCGGGAAGGCAAAAAGCTTCATCCGGAACCCGGGGAGTCCACTTAAGCTAATTACCAGGTTGCACGGGCACGCTGCATTCGTTAAACAAGCAAGCAGCCAAGTTAACATCAGGAGTAAAGGAGTCCCTTCACTGTAATCATTCCTTTATTCTAATCAAAAGGTTTAAATTGAGCAAAGCCCTCGCAACCGTCCAAGCAACAAAGACTTCTGATTACATTCAAGTAACGAGACAAATAACTCAAGAGGAAGACAAGAGGAGGGCAAATATTTTAGAAAACTGGATTTCCACTTAGTCGGACTAACAAGCACATGGGCACAAACATTTGTACTTAAATGCTTTGAATTTTAAGCCCACAAGATTAGTCATGCCAATTGAAATAACCAGTATGGTATTGTTAAATTATTTCTAAGAAAGGGTGACAGAATGAATAGAAAACTCTGAAAAATGCATGCAAAAAATGATCACATGCTTGTTAAGACAGTAAACCAAACTATTGTTGATCACAAAACAAATAGTATGTGCAATGACCCTGAAAGTCCTACAAAACTGGCATGAATCCTTGCTGCTCCAATCAAGCAAATTGTTATATCTGAGAATCTAACTGGGTATGAAGACCCAAAAATAATGTACATTGTAGTTTTTGGAGTGATTCTTGGAAAAGGAGCAGCAGTATTCTGTAGAATTATAAACAGTGAGATGTCTCACAATTAAGACATCCAGAGCCTAAATCCTGACTCACGATACATCCTATACATAGATAGGCTTGTTACAGACAGTTCAATGAACATAATCTGACAAGATTGCACAAGGCAAAGGTATCATCATACCTATAAATGATGAGGATCAATAAAAATTCTCATATTCAGAATTAGGAGTTTGTCAGTTCAAGATTGAAAAATACTTCAAAGGAGAGCGGGGGTTTCCATTAATAATCCCCCCCCCCCTTGCATTTCACTTTCAATTTGGCAGCAGCTCTTCAAATTGCGAAGAATAGCGTCACTGGCCTGCCATCCTTCTGTCAGGTTTCACATGTTATGGCCAGAGAGGGCTTCCACATACACATCTGACAAGCCAGCTATCCCCCACCCAGTACCCCAATTAACAAAGCCATCACCTCGAGAATTAACTTCTCTGTGTTGCCTTGGGGAAAGTGCATAGGTAACGTTTGAGGTGACCCTCGGAGCAGGTTTGCTCACAGCAGACCTCATTCACCGAGCCCACTTTCTCAAGTCTTGTATCGCTGTGACTTTGAAGTCTGGCCAGAGACGGGCTTTGAAAAGCCAGCAATCTCCCCACCATGACCAGGCACAGGATTAGCAAATCCCTGTAGGATTGGGTAGGAGGACAGGGGGTCGTTTTTGGGGGGTTGTGTGCGCGCAAGCATTTCCCCTCCGGACAGAGCTGGGGATTAACAAGCTACTAAGGAAGCAGAGAACAAGGAGCCAGCCTCTTTCTTGAGTTCCTCAGAAACCAATTTGTAGTGGGAGAAACTAAGAGAGGCAGCTAATTCTGCCCGTGACCTCTCTGCATGAACTTTCTCTTGTTTTGCTGCTCAGAGTCGAAAACTATTTTCTCAGGAAAAGAGAGCTGTGTCCAGGCTGTCAATGTCCCTCTCCTTGACAGTGGCTTTGAAAACAAGCCTCTACAGTGCACGGCAGAATAAGAGCCTGAGCAAAGGGACTACAATGACCGAGGATTAACAATTTAGCATTTACTGTGTGAAGAAAATAAAAACATTCATCCAACTGACAACGTCACTGAAAAAGTGGCATGTCAAACTGGCTTTGAAACAAATAAAAAAGCCCTGAAACTACTGAACACACTTGCATATTAACTAATAGGTCGTTAAATAGATCTGACAGAAGCACATGTTTTCAACTGGAACTGTGTCAGAGGAGAAGACAACCATTTGGGACACATGACCATAGATAGCTTTCCCACTAGCGTTTGTAGATTAATGAGGTCTTTGTCTTATCTCTGATTGAAAGGAGCCTGAGGAGTTTGCCCTCTATGTCTTTGTTGAACAGAGTCTCTTGTGGAAATGGAAGATTGGCCTGTATGTGTGGGTGTGTGGGAAAGCGAGGTGGACGGGCCACATCGGAGTTCAACTGACTTAATAAAGCTTCTCTCCATCTACCCCGAGATCCCCTCACCCCAATTATATGCCTGACACCTCTAACCTCACCCCCGGTCCCCAATCCAGCGCTTGTCCTGCCCCTCCCTTCACCGCTCTTAAATCACTCAGCAGGGCTGGCAAGTGTCGGGCTGATGGTGGCAGTCATTCCCCAGGCTCCTCTCACTCTGTTTCTCGCTATTTGAATTGGGCCAGGGTTGGGGCATCTCCTCTGAGAGCGATGGTGGCAGGTGAGATGGGAATTATTGAGAAGCTGCTGTTTAAGCGATAGAGGGTGCAGAAATTGCTATAATTATGCCTGTATGTCCTCAAAATGTAAAATAAATGTAAATCACTCACTAACAGACACCAAACCATAACAAAGTACTGTAAAAACGGGTCTGAGACTAATATTATGGACATGTTTTTTTAGACATTTGCACAGGTTCTACCCTCAGATTGGTCCAAGGTCACAGCTAGATTGCATCTGGCCAACCATCTGTTCAGACCCGTCCCGTGAGATGGCCTGTCACCAGCACACCTTGGCCCTGTCCTCTACTGTCCATGGTCATGGTCACCAGGGACTGTCAAACCAGACAGGATGGGGGAATCCATGCGGTTGTTTTTTCAATATCCGCATGATTTGCGGGTTGGCCATCATGCAATTTAAGCCACTTTCCATCACGGCCTATACCTCAATCTGCTATTGTCATGCTAATAAACACATAACATGATAATATACATCTACTCTACTTCTACAAAAACAAAAAGCAAGTATATTTCAAATTTATGAATAGGAGTTACCCCCTACATTTGCTCATGAAAATTACTCAGCTCTGTAGATTGATTAAAATATTTGATAAAATCTAATGAATAATATAGGTCATTACAGTGTCTTAATAACCTTTCACACTGCTTCCATTTATCAATCTGTCACTGGGTGCCTCCAGCCAGCAGACCTTGCCCCTATCCTATCAAACCACTCTTATCCCAAATTATTACAGATCAAACAGTAAGAAGAAAGTTCATAGCCAGAGCTACAACTCCCAATCAACATTCATCTCACTGCAATTAAAATTCACGGCATTCTTACCTTAACTTTCGACAAATTTGACTGCAGAGATTCAGCCAGCTGACACGGATAGATGATTGGCACTAGCTGGTTAGGATCGTCACCCCGAGTGAAGACATCCACAATCTAAACAAAAACAAGAATAGGAATGATTTAAAACGGGCAAATTCAAGAGTGACTTACAGTTAGACATTCACCATATGTAATGGTCTAGGCAAGAAATAGAACATCTGCTCTGTTTGGTCATTTTAATAAAAAAAAACGGCTTTTCGAGCAAATGAAGATCTTCACACCTCGGAGGTCCTGCTTGTCACATCAATCAAATCCCTCTGCCGCTGTCATGCATCAATTAATATATTGTGAAGCAGGGTTCCTATCTGGTACATAAAGTTCCTTTAGAACACCGACACAATTATATTAACGAGTGGACTATTTCCTAAAAACAAGATGCAGCAGATCAATAATATTAGAAGGTGATATGTACCAACCCTGCATAATAATTATGTATCGGTCAACCTATTTCCTCGCCGTCAAAATGTGCAAATAATTGTCCTCTATACATAGTTTTTGAATTTTTCTGTGCTCCCTGACTGACTACATTTTTTTCAGTGGTTATTAGCGAACTAGACAGCCAAGAAACTGTATGAATGAAGGGCTATTATAATTTCAAAACAGTTGGTTTAAGTAATTTAGAAAAGTATATATAGATAGAGATCTCTCTGAGCGAGTGAACGATAGAGATAGACACACTATCGCTCAAAAGTTTGGGGTCACTTAGAAATGTCCTTGTTTTTTTTAATAAAAGCACATTTTCTGTACATTAAAATAATATCAAATTGATCAGAAATACAGTGTAGACAACTATAGGTTTGGCAAGTCGGTTAGGACATCTACTTTGTGCATGACACATTTTTCCAACAATTGTTTACAGACAGATTATTTCACTGTATCACAATTCCAGTGGGTCAGAAGTTTACATACACTAAGTTGACTGTGCCTTTAAACAGCTTGGAAAATTCCTGAAAATGATGTCATGGCTTTAGAAGCTTCTGATTCACTCAAATGATGACAATTAGCCTATTGGAGGTGTACCTGTGGATGTATTTCATGGCCTACCTTCAAATTCAGTACCTCTTTGCTTGACATCATAGGAAAATCAAAAGAAATCAGTCAAGACCTCAGAAAAACAAATTGTAGACTTTCACAAGCCTTGGGAGAAATGTCCAAACACCTGAAGGTACCACGTTCATCTGTACAAACAACAGTACGCAAGTATAAACACCATGGAACCACTCAGCCGTCATACATTTCAGGAAGGAGACACGTTCTGTCTCCTAGAGATGAATGTACTTTGGTGCGAAAAGTGCAAATCAATCCCAGAACAGCAGCAAAGGACCTTGTGAAGATGTTGGAGGAAACTGGTACAAAAGTATCTATATTCACACTAAAACGAGTCCTATATCGACATAACCTGAAAGGCTGATCAGCAAGGAAGAAGCCACTGCTCCAAAACCACCATAAAAAAGCCAGACTACGGTTTACCACTGCACATGGGGACAAAGATCGTACTTTTTGGAGAAATGTCCTCTGGTCTGATGAAACAAAAATAGAACTGTTTGGCCATAATGACCATCGTTATGTTTGGAGGAAAAAGGGGGAGACTTGCAAGCTGAAGAACACCATCCCAACCATGAAGCACGGGGGTGGCAGCATCTTGTTGTGGGGGGGCTTTGCTGCAGGAGGGACTGGTGCACTTCACAAAATAGATGGCGTCATGAGAAAGGAATATTATGTGGATATATTGAAGCAACATCTCAAGACATCAGTCAGGAAGTTAAAGCTTGGTCGCAAATGGGTCTTCCAAATGGACAATGACCCCAAGCATACTTCCAAAGTTGTGGCAAAATTGCTTAACCTGTTGAGTGTAGGGGGCAGTATTTTGATGTTTGGATGAAAAACGTATCTAAATGAAACTGCCTATTTCTCAGGTCCAGAATCTAGAATATGCATATAATTGTCAGATTACGATAGAAAACACTCTAAAGTTTCTAAAAATGTCAAAATATTGTCTGTGAGTATAACAGAACTCATATTGCAGGCGAAAACCTGAGGAAAATCCACACGGACGTGCTGTT